>NC_069071.1:12648204-12948951 GCF_025698485.1 Gossypium arboreum
CTTTTTGAGCGGCTGATAGGTTCTGTTTCGTGGGTCGTGTTTTCCCTAATGAAGTTGTGCTGGAATTATCGCGAAATGGGAAACCCCTCGAAAATTAGCGAGCTCAAGCAACTTCTCGTTATAAACAACTCTAATATTATCTTCCTTAGTGAGTCTAAAAGGAATGGGAATGACTTTCGTAGTGTTCAAAATAAATGCAGGTTGCAAAATGGCTTAACTGTGAACTCTGAGGGGCAGAGTGGGGGCTTGCACTGATGTGGAAGCAAGGGACGAATGTCTCTATTCAGAACTACTCCAAACACCACGTTGACTCCATTGTTAAATTGGAAAACAATAAAAATATGCGTGTTACAGCCTTCTACGGGCATGCTAATCTGAACATTAGAAATAGCTCATGGGATATTTTGCGTACAGTTGAGGATTCAGTTAGGGAAGACTAGGTTGTATTGGGACTTTAACTCTATTTTGAATGAGGCTGAGAAAGAGGGTGGTCGTAGGAGGGTGAGGGCGCATATGAATGAATTTAAAGTAGTTATGGATGACTTGGCACTAGTGGACATCAAACCCGACAGTGGCTGGTTTACTTAGGTTAATAATAGGAGTGGGGGCGGTCTGATAAAGGAAAGGATTGATAGATTCCTTAGCTCGGTTTCTTTGGTTGAAAATTTCCCTTTTATAGCAACAAAAGTGGTGAGGAAAACCAAGTCCGATCATGACATGATTCTCCTAGTGTAACACCCCTAACTCGTGACCGACGCCGGTGTCGGACACGAGGGGTTAACGAGACAAATCCTCTTAAAGTACCGACCAATTTGGCATTTCTGGACAGGCTGGAAAACTGCGTCACCGTCGCCTTAAAAATCATATCTCGAGTTCCAAAACTCGGAAACTGGTTTCGTAAATTTTTCCTGAATTTAGACTCATATACCCATCCATGGATTTATTTTTAGAATTTTTGGTTGGGCCAATTGGTACAGTTTATTAGTTAAAGTCACCCATGTTACAGGGATCGACTGCTCTGACCTCAGCGCGTTACAACTTGAATATCTTTCTGTACAGGGCTTTAATACTGGTGCCGTTTGTTTCTTATGAAACTAGACTCAAAATGGAATCTGTACATATAAGGCATGACTCCTAATTCTTTCTGGATAATTTATGGTAAATTTTCAAAGTCGCGACAGGGGACCCAGAAATCGTTCTGGCCCTGTCTCACGAGAACTTTAATATCTCCCAGTATACTGCTCATATGGTCGTTTTGTTTCGTCCATATAAAAATAGATTCATCAAGGATCAGTTCCATAATTTACTCACTATTTAATTCTACTTATACTATTTTTAGTGATTTTTCAATCTCATCTCACTGCTGCTGTCCGCAACAGTTACTGCAGTAGACTATGCCAATTTCATGAATTTTTCCTTGGCCTTAATCATCCATCATACATGACACAAATTATGGCCACCTTAACAAAATTTGAGTTTCTAAGACTCGTGGCTATAGGTTCTAGCATCCCACTCGACGACCACATAGGCCATTTTCACATGGCTTAAAGTTTACAACCCACAATTCGACAAAATATAATAGCCTATACATGCCAAATGTTCTTCAACAACAAAAAACAATACCACAAGATTTCAGCCGGTGTGATGACTTCAACGACGGTTCCGAGCACGCAACAATACGAGTCCAAGAGACCTAAAATGGGTGACAAGAAAACACCGAGTGAGTTTACAACTCAGTAAGTCATAAGCATTCACAATCCATCGATAAAGTTACTACTACATGTACAACAAATGAGGCTAGGTACTCGTCCATATCGAATCTATACCATAATACCTCGGACCTTTTGGTCCAATCTCGCACTAATTCATACATCCACATTTCATATTCTACACAACAAGATAATCAAGCATTTTTACACATTAACTCATTTTCCAGCACAACCATACAATTTCAATCATCACATAGATTTAAGGCTTACCAAATTCAACCCCAAGCATGAACGTATTACCTATTCGTCATGAGCTCAAGGTACTTACCGATCCACTGTCCATACTCACTCGATGGAGACACACCTCCATATAATTGTTCGATTGGAGATATTTATATATATATAGAGTACGCACACACGAGGCTTAATACTCGATTTCGCACACTTAGTGCCATGCGATTTAGGCCCGCACACACAAGCCATGCCCTTCGAGCTCGCACACTTAGTGCCATATATTTCCAGCATGCACACTTAGTGCCATATATTTCCAGCACGCACACTTAGTGCCAATCTCGCCACCGCATACACGTATTGTTCAAGACACTTAGTGCCGAAAGCAAACTTTCTACACATTTCACTATTTCTTTTACATTCAACAATTGTCATCACTCCATACACATACATTTTCATTTATATATATATATCATCCCATTAAACACAATTGCAGAAATTTTACAATCATTTAAGCAATATCAAATCGTGCTTAATGACTTACCTCGTGTTGGGTAAAATAGTTCCAAGTCGGCTACTCGATGACCTTCGCTCTTTCCCTTGCTTGATTCTCCTTCTTTAACTCCTTGAGCTTAATCAATAAATCACTAGTTTAACCATCTTGCTAAACATTCATAATTCAACTACACATGCATATGTATGCTTGTATATTCGCAACCATTCTTACTAATCGTCCATTTGGTCGATTATACACCTAACCGAATATGCACCAAAAACTTGATTCAACATTACCTACATACTCACTTTAATGGCCGAATATATATATATATGTACAATGTCAACTAACATCTTTTAATCACCTAATTTCATCTCATGAACATTTAATCAAATTTTCCCAATCTAGCATATTTTCACATCCATTTGTAACATCATGTACAAACACATATACACATATATCAAAACACAAATTTTTACCTATAATGCAACAAGCATAAATCGCACTTATGAGCATGCCATGGCCGAATACATCCCACACCATCCCCCTTTCAATTTTTGGTCATGGTTAAACAAAGAAAACTCCATGTCTTACTCAAGAATGCTAAAAGAAATTTCAAGAGTAGTCAATCCATCATTACATGTATCATCAACAAGCTTCACATTTAGCATGCAATGGCTTTAACACAATATCAACCTTGGCCAAATACCATTTCCATGGCATAACAAGGATTTGAACCATGGGCTAACATGAACATCAAGTTAGCAACTAAAACATGCATGAATCTCATGACACAACCTCAAACATACCTTAATCTTGACACAAGTATGACCAAATCTCCTTCTAGTTCTCTTCTAAACCAAGCATGAAGCAAAAATCCTTCCTTTTTCCCTTAGTATTTTCAGCCAAGATTTTGAGAATGGATGAACAATTTTTTCCTTTCTTTTCCTCTACTCACGGCAACAAAGGGGGGGGCATCCATGCTCATTTTTTTTCATTTCTTTATTTTTTCTACATAATCCACTAACTAAACATGTTGGAAACATGTTCCTTGCCCATATTCTTGTCATGGCCGGCCACTCACCTTAGGAAGTGGGTTATTTGACATGCAAGGACAACTATTTTCCCACATGTATTAATAGGCCACCTTACAATTGCCTAGCACATTTCTAAATTTTCTCACATAAGTCCTATTTGATAAAAATTCACTTACTATTAACAAAATCCAAACACTAAATTTTCACACATGCATATATACATATAATGAGCATCAATTATGATGGTTAATTATTATTATGACTTCGGTTTGGTGGTCCCGAAACCACTTTCCGACTAGGGTCGATTTAGGGATGTCACAACTCTCCCCACTTAGAAATTTTCGTCCCGAAAATCTTACCTAGAAATAGGCTCGTATCGCTCTTTCATAGAGTCCTCAAGTTCCCAAGTGGCTTCTTCCATTCCGTGTTTATGCCACAACACCTTCACTAACGGGATTTTCCTATTGCGCAACTCTTTTACTTCACGCCTCATAATGCGAACCTTCCTCTTCATAGCTCAAATTAGGTGAATCTCAATCTCGATGGAGCAATTACGTGCGATGGATCGACCTATATCGTCAAGCATCGAGACATGAAAACGCTGTGAATCCTTTCGAGCTCAAGGGCAAAATTAATCGATATGCGATCGCCCAACTCGTTCGGATACTTCATATGGCCCGATAAACCTCGGACTCAATTTGCCCTTACGACCAAATCTAAGCACCTTCTTCCAAGGTGAAACTTTGAGAAAGACCTTGTCTCCAACCCGATATTCAATATCTTTTCTTTTCAAATCCGCATACGACTTTTGGCGATCCGGCGACTTTCAAACTTTCACGAATTACTCGAACTTTTGCTCGGCATCCTTAACCAAATCAACCTCAAGAATTTACCTTCACTAAGTTCACCCGAGAATAATGGGTACGGCATTTACGATCGTGATAAAGCCTCGTAAGGCGCCATCTTAATACTTGATTGAAAGCTATTGTTGTAGGCTAATTCAATCAAAGGTAAATACCGCTCCCATGAACCACTAAACTCAAGGATGCAACATCTCAACATATCCTCGAGTATTTGAATTATCCGCTCGGATTGGCCATCGGTTTGGGGATGAAAAGCGGTGCTAAATGCAGCTTGGTACCCAAAGCATCTTGCAATTTCTTCCAAAATCGCGACGAAATCTTGGGTCTCTATCCGACACGATAGAAATAGGCACCCGTGTAATCTCACAACTGAGAAACGTACAATTCCGCTTAATTTGTCCATTGAAAAATCCGTGCGTCACGGGATAAAGTGAGCCGACTTAGTTAGTCTATCGACAACGACCCAAATCGCATCCTTCTTACTCACCGACAATGGCGGTCCGGATACAAAGTCCATTGTGACTCGATCCCATTTCCATTCGTATCATGATCGGTCAAGTAATCCCGATGGCACTTGATGTTCCGCTTTCACTTGTTGACATATCGACACCTTGAAACAAATTCGTAAATGTCTCGTTTCATACCGGGCCACCAAAATTGGCGTTTGTGTCATTGTACATTTTAGTACTACCCGTGGATTGACATTCGACTACAATGGGCTTCATTTAGAATTATCGAAATAAGTTCAATTCTTTGGAACACACGACGACTTCTAAACCTTAAACAATCGTCATCATCAATTTGAAACTCGATTCCTTGCTCGTAACACACTCACCTTCGCTTTGCAAGCAACTCCTCATCAACTTTCGAGCTTCCCGAATTTGATGAGCCAACAATGGTTTGGCCTTCAATTCGCTACTAACACATTGTCGGGTAGAATAGACAAGTGTACATTCATCGTCAGAAAGCAAACAAAGGATTTCGACTTAAGGCATCCGCAACCACATTGGCCTTTCCCGGTGATAATCAATAACGAGTTCATAATCTTTTAACAACTCGAGCCATCGTCTTTGTCGCAGATTTAAGTCTCTTTGAGTCATCAAATATTTGAGACTTTTGTGATCCGAATACACATGGCACTTCTCACCAAATAAGTAATGTCGCCATATCTTTAAGGCGAATACGATGGCAGCCAATTCGAGATCATGGGTCGGATAATTTTTCTCATGTGGCTTTAATTGTCTCGACGATAGGCCACAACTCGCCTCTTCTTGCATCAATACGCAACCCAACCCAAGTAGGGATGCGTCACTATAAATGACAAACTCTTTGCCCGATTCGGTTGCACTAGAATTGGGGCTTCACCAAATAAGCTTTCAGTTGATCGAAACTTTTCTCGACATTTCTCCGTCCATTCGAACTTAACATCCTTTTGGAGTAAGCCGTCATTGGCGTGGCTATCGTCGAGAAACCTTTACAAATCGTCGGTAATAACCGCAAGCCCCAAAAGCTCCTAACTTCGGTAACATTCCTTGGTGGTTTCCAATCGACTATGGCGAAATTTTGTTCGGTCCACCTCGACACCGATGCGACATCACGTGCCCCAAAAGCTAACCTCTTTCAACCAAAATTCACATTTATCAACTTTATGTATAATCGCTATCTCGTAAGATTTGCAACACTAGCCTCGGTGTTCAAAGATGTTCGGGCCTCTCGAATAGACCAAAATGTCATCGATAAATACAACTACGAACCGATCCAAGTATGGCCTGAAAATTCTATTCATTAAATCCATAAACACCGCAGGGCATTAGTGAGCCCAAACGGCATCACCAAGAATTCAGAGTGACCGCACTCGCTCTAAAAGCGGTTTTGGTATGTCCGATTCTCGGACCTCAACCGATAGTACCCGACCTCAAATCTATCTTTGAAAACACCGAGGCTCCCTTTAATTGATCAAACAAATCGTCAATTCGTGGCAATGGATATTTATTCTTTATCGTCACTTTATTGAGTTGACGATAGTCGATGCACAACCTCATGGTTCCGCCCTTCTTCTTCACAAACAATACAAAGCGCCCATGGAGAAAAACTCGGTCGAGCGAAACCTCTATCCGTCAATTCTGCAATTGAACCTTCAATTCCTTTAATTCCGTTAATGCCATACGACACGGGGCTATTGAAATCGGCGAGTACCGGTACAACTTCGATGCCAATTCCACTTCTCGAACCGGTGGCAATCCCAGAACTCCTCGGGAAAAACATCTCAATACTCACAAACCACGGTACCGATTCGAAGTTTCCTTTCCGTCTCTTTACTCCCAAACACATACGCAAGGTATGTTTCACACCCCTTTTCACATATCTTCGAGCGGTCATAGAAGATATTATTGCTGCACTCCTTTAAATCAAGAGACTCGACTTGGACTACCTCATTATTTGCACTCCTCAAATTAATGGTTTTCCTTTGCATCCACCATTTGCGTGATCATGTACTGTCAGCCAATCCATACCAAGAATAACATCGAATTCATGAAATGGTAGAAGCATCGATCGGTAGGAAAACAGATTCTCGAATTATTAGGGGCATCTCTTACACACTTTATCAACAAGCACGATTGACCCAAAGGGTTTGACACTGAATTATTTAACTCAAGAGACTCAACAGTAGAGTCTTCTTCGATGCTAAGGTTTCACATACATATGAGTGAGTAGAGCCGGTCAATCAATGCAATCACAATAGTATCAAAGAGAGTAAAAGTACCAAGTGATAACGTCAGGAGGATGCCTCCTCTCGTGCGCGGATGGCATATGCTCTAGCAGAGCACGGGTCTCGGATCGGACGGTAGATTAGAGGCTCCTCTCGATTACCACCCCTACCTCCAGAGATTCTGGGGCCTACCTCCACCGTCGCTCCACTAGGTCTTGCACCTTGCGCCTTATTCCTCTCATCTAGCTCTGCAATCTCTAATGAAGTGGTCCTTCAACCGCATCCATAACAGCCCTATTAATGACTTACCCCAACATTCACCTAGGTGTCGCTCTTCCACATTGGGGGCATTCAGTCTCTCTTGACGATTATTGCCCACACTAGCTATCAAGTAGCTCGAGTCCGCCAATGGTCGGCTCTAATGGAAATTCCCGCATCGTCCTCGACTTCATCGTGTCCTCCCCGAACCTCTTTACAGCCGAGAACGGAGCTTTACTCACGATCTTTTACGGTAATCTCTTGCTTCAAATTCAGCCTTCTTCTTCTCCTCCCAAGTTCTTCCGCTTGCGTGCTCGCTCGACTAGTGTCACGAACTCCTTTATCTCCAAAATTCCCACTAGTAACTTTAACTCTTCATTCAATCCTTCTTCAAATCTTTTGCACATCGCAACCTCATCAGCCACACACTCCCGAGCATACCGACTAAGTCTTACGAACTCATGTTCAGATTCAGATCTGGCCATCCGCCTTGCTTGAGTTCCAAGAATTCCTTACGCTTCGATCGATGAACCGTTGATCATCGTATTTCTTTCAAATTGGATTGGAAGAAATCCCAAGTAACTCGCTCATTTGGGACTATGGAAATTAAAGTCCTCCACCAATAGTAAGTCGAGTCTCGAACAAGGATATAGCACACTTAAGACATTCGTCGGTGTGCATGATGACTCATCTAACACTCTAATGGTGTTATCGAGCGTAACTCGGCCTTTTCGGCATCATCAAGAACTATGGCCTTGAACTCCTCGCCCCACGCTTCCTAATCAAGTCCACGGTGGTTTACTCAAATCACGGATCAAGAATCGGAGGCATTGCGAGTCTTGGGGTGGAGTATTTAAATTCGGAATGGTTGGACAGCCGGGTTGGTTCGCATATTATGCGACCCACTCATTCATCATAGTGAAGAAGGCTTGTTTCGCCCTTCATTTTGATTATTCGCGGATGATCGAGGCTCAACAGCGGTGTCCCTTGCGCAGAGCAGCCGCTACACTTTCAACGCCATCCGCCAAGGGTCTCTCTACCCGGGTTCCATCGCTAATCAAAACAAAAATTTCAACCGTCAAGTCATCACATTATTAAGCACTATCAATTTGGCATGTATAGCTAGACTCACACGCCGCTATGGTAGTCCTAGAACCGACTAAACCATAGCTCTGATACCAATAAAATTGTAACACCCTAACTCGTGACCGACGCCGTGTCGGACACGAGGGGTTAACGAGACAAATCCTCTTAAAGTACCGACCAATTTGGCATTTCTGGACAGGCTGGAAAACTGCGTCACCGTCGCCTTTAAAATCATATCTCGAGTTCCAAAACTCGGAAACTGGTTTCGTAAATTTTCCTGAATTTAGACTCATATATCCATCCATGGATTTATTTTTAGAATTTTGGTTGGGCCAATTGGTACAGTTTATTAGTTAAAGTCACCCATGTTACAGGGATCGACTGCTCTGACCTCCGCGCGTTACAACTTGAATATCTTTCTGTACAGGGCTTTAATACTGGTGCCGTTTGTTTCTAATGAAACTAGACTCAAAATGGAATCTGTACATATAAGGCATGACTCCTAATTCTTTCTGGATAATTTGTGGTAAATTTTCAAAGTCACGACAGGGGACCCAGAAATCGTTCTGGCCCTGTCTCACGAGAACTTTAATATCTCCCAGTATACTGCTCATATGGTCGTTTCGTTTCGTCCATATAAAATAGATTCATCAAGGATCAGTTCCATAATTTACTCACTATTTAATTCTACTTATACTATTTTTAGTGATTTTTCAATCTCATCTCACTGCTGCTGTCCGCAACAGTTACTGCAGTAGACTATGCCAATTTCATGAATTTTTCCTTGGCCTTAATCATCCATCATACATGACACAAATTATGGCCACCTTAACAAAATTTGAGTTTCTAAGACTCGTGGCTATAGGTTCTAGCATCCCACTCGACGACCACATAGGCCATTTTCACATGGCTTAAAGTTTACAACCCACAATTCGACAAAATATAATAGCCTATACATGCCAAATGTTCTTCAACAACAAAAAACAATACCACAAGATTTCAGCCGGTGTGATGACTTCAACGACGGTTCCGAGCACGCAACAATACGAGTCCAAGAGACCTAAAATGGGTGACAAGAAAACACCGAGTGAGTTTACAACTCAGTAAGTCATAAGCATTCGTCAATCCACCGATAAAGTTACTACTACATGTACAACAAATGAGGCTAGGTACTCGTCCATATCGAATCTATACCATAATACCTCGGACCTTTTGGTCCAATCTCGCACTAATTCATACATCCACATTTCATATTCTACACAACAAGATAATCAAGCATTTTACACATTAACTCATTTTCCAGCACAACCATACAATTTCAATCATCACATAGATTTAAGGCTTACCAAATTCAACCCCAAGCATGAACGTATTACCTATTCGTCATGAGCTCAAGGTACTTACCCGATCCGCTGTCCATACTCACTCGATGGAGACACACCTCCATATAATTGTTCGATTGGAGATATTTATATATATAGAGTACGCACACACGATGCTTAATACTCGATTTCGCACACTTAGTGCCATGCGATTTAGGCCCGCACACAAGGCCATGCCCTTCGAGCTCGCACACTTAGTGCCATATATTTCCAGCATGCACACTTAGTGCCATATATTTCCAGCACGCACACTTAGTGCCAATCTCGCCACCGTACACACGTATTGCCCAAGACACTTAGTGCCGAAAGCAAACTTTCTACACATTTCACTATTTCTTTTACATTCAACAATTGTCATCACTCCATACACATACATTTTCATTTATATATATATATCATCCCATTAAACACAATTGCATAAATTTTACAATCATTTAAGCAATATCAAATACGTGTTAATGACTTACCTCGTGTTGGGTAAAATAGTTCCAAGTCGGCTACTCGATGACCTTCGTCTTTCCCTTGCTTGATTCTCCTTCTTTAACTCCTTGAGCTTAATCAATAAATCACTAGTTTAACCATCTTGCTAAACATTCATAATTCAACTACACATGCATATGTATGCTTGTATATTCGGCAACCATTCTTACTAATCGTCCATTTGGTCGATTATACACCTAACCGAATATGCACCAAAACTTGATTCAACATTACCTACATACTCACTTTAATGGCCGAATATATATATATATGTACAATGTCAACTAACATCTTTTAATCACCTAATTTCATCTCATGAACATTTAATCAAATTTTCCCAATCTAGCATATTTTCACATCCATTTGTAACATCATGTACAAACACATATACACATATATCAAAACACAAATTTTACCTATCATGCAACAAGCATAAATCGCACTTATGAGCATGCCATGGCCGAATACATCCCACACCATCCCCTTTCAATTTTTGGTCATGGTTAAGCAAAGAAAACTCCATGTCTTACTCAAGAATGCTAAAAGAAATTTCAAGAGTAGTCAATCCATCATTACATGTATCATCAACAAGCTTCACATTTAGCATGCAATGGCTTTAACACAATATCAACCTTGGCCAAATACCATTTCCATGGCATAACAAGGATTTGAACCATGGGCTAACATGAACATCAAGTTAGCAACTAAAACATGCATGAATCTCATGACACAACCTCAAACATACCTTAATCTTGACACAAGTATGACCAAATCTCCTTCTAGTTCTCTTCTAAACCAAGCATGAAGCAAAAATCCTTCCTTTTCCCTTAGTATTTTCAGCCAAGATTTTGAGAATGGATGAACAATTTTTTCCTTTCTTTTCCTCTACTCACTGCAACAAAGGGGGCATCCATGCTCATTTTTTTTCATTTCTTTATTTTTTCTACATAATCCACTAACTAAACATGTTGGAAACATGTTCCTTGCCCATATTCTTGTCATGGCCGGCCACTCACCTTAGGAAGTGGGTTATTTGACATGCAAGGACAACTATTTTCCCACATGTATTAATAGGCCACCTTACAATTGCCTAGCACATTTCTAAATTTTCTCACATAAGTCCTATTTGATAAAAATTCACTTACTATTAACAAAATCCAAACACGAAATTTTCACACATGCATATATACATATAATGAGCATCAATTATGATGGTTAATTATTATTATGACTCGGTTTGGTGGTCCCGAAACCACTTTCCGACTAGGGTCGATTTAGGGATGTCACACCTAGACTTATGGGGACGTCAACCCAAAGATAACCCCAATGACCATAGGTTGTGCTTCAAATTTGATTTGTGTTGGGCTGGTGACAGGGAAGCAAAAAAGATAATTGGTAGTGCATGGAACAGGGCTGATATAGAATATAGGGAAAAGATGGAAAGCGTTAGATCGGTTCTTGGCTATTGGCAATGCAAGAAATATACAATGATGAAGAGTGAAATTCAAAGACTAGAGAAAAACATCGACTGGATTATTGACTCTAGTAGTAGAGGAGATAGTGTGAACAATTTAAAGGAATATCGTAAAAGGCTTAATTTTCTTTATGCTAGGGAAGAAAGTTACTAGGCACAAAGGTCTCGATCAAAATGGCTCAGGGAGGGGGATTGGAACACTAGATATTTCCATGCTAAAGCTACTAGACGGTTAAAAAAGAATCTTATTGAGAAGCTTAAAGACATGGATGGAAATTGGGTGACAAGTAGCAAAGACATAAGTCAGGTGGCGAAAAATTACTTTTTGAGATTGTTTAGGTCAAACAGTCAAAGGGTTGATATTCAAGAGGTGGGTTATATTCAGGAGTGTGTGACCAGGGAGACAAATGAGTGGCTTACTAGGGACTATACAGAGAATGAGGTCCTTCAGGCCATTAAGCAGATGGATCCTAATAAAGCTCCTGGCATTGACAGCCTCTCGGGAAATTTTTTCAAATATCATTGGGAATCGTGGGACGCGATACTATTAATTTTTGCCTGGACGTCCTTAATGGAAACAAAAATATTTCTAAACTTAATGAGACTGTGATCATTTTAATTCCTAAAATTAGAGACCCTTGTGAATTGACTAATTTTCGCCCTATAAGTTTATGCAGGTTTGTCTATAAGATCATCGCAAAAGGTCTATGCCAATCGGTTAAAAGTTGTTTTACCTAGCTATATCAGTCAAAATCAAAGCGCTTTCATGCCGGGGAGGATGATTCATGACAATATTCTGATTGCACATGAGCTCCTTCACTATCTTCAAAGCTTTAAAAATGGTCCTAACAAAGGGTTCATTGTCAAGCTCGATATGAGCAAAGCGTACGACCGAGTGGGATGGGATTTCATTGAAACAATTATGCTAAAGATAGGATTTGACATGAAGTGGATAGACAAAATTATGAAATGCGTTCGTTCGGTTAAATATATGGTTAAATGCAATAATATTTTTTCCAATATTATTATCCCCGAGAGGGGTCTTTGTCAAGAGGATCCCCTCTCTCTTTGTTTTTGTTCTGCATGGAAGCGTTCTCGAGAATGCTTATCCAAGCTCAAGATAATAATATTTTAAGAGGCATCCGGGCTAGTATAAATGGTCCGAGAATAATTCACTTATTCTTTGCTGACGATGCACTTCTCTTCGCGAGAAATAAAAAGAGTGATGTTGAAATGTTGGTCCATTTGCTTAATTCTTTTTCTAACATCTCTGGACAAGAGATAAATTGTGAAAAATCAATGATTCTCTTTAGTCCCAACACTCCTAAAGCTGAAAGAAATAAGTTTAGTGATCTGTTAGGTATGAAGGTGGTGGAAAATTTGAACAGCTACCTTGGCATTCCCATTCCAATAGGTAAGAAGAAAAATGTGGTTTTTAAAGATATTAATAACAGATTGTCTTGCAGGATCACCAGTTGGACAAAAAGGCTACTCGCTTTTGGTGACAAAGAAGTCTTCATTAAAGCCGTCCTTCAATCTATACCAACATATGCTCTATCGACTTTCTTAGCTCCCAAAGGAGTGATCAAGGATATCCAGGCTAAACTAAGCAAAACGTGGTGGGCAGGTCAAGATAAAGGCAGATTCTTCACAATACTACCTTGGAAGACTTTGTGTAAACCAAAGGGCATGGGAGGCCTTGGAATCAGAGATGTTCGATTAGTCAACTTGGTTCTATTGGGGCATCAAGTATGGAGGCTTATAAACAACAAAGATTTTCTATGTTTTAAAGTGTTGTCTTCGAAATATTTTCCCGATGGTAATATTTTTAAAGCTAAAAAAGTAGACAAAGCTTTCTTTAATGGTCTAGCATTGCAGCAGTGGCAAAAGCTCTTAAAGACGGCTTTGGGTGGCAGGTTAGAAATGGTGATATGATCAATATCCGGGCTAACAACTGGGGAATGGAAGGCCTCAATGGGGATGCCATTAGAGAGGATTGTCTCAACCCAAATGAAATGCGCGTGAAAGATCTTTGGCTTACGGATGGGAAGAGTTGGAATGTTGATAAAGTTTATAATGTGTTTGGGCAAGATTGGGGTGACAAGATTTGCAATGTCCCTATCAGAGATGAGGGACAGAAAGATAAAATGATTTGGTTTCACAACCCTCATGAGTGTTTCACTATGAAGTCTGCTTACTCATGGCTACTCTTGAAAGAAATGGGGTATGGACTTCCTAGAATATTTTGGAAAGCTCTATGTAAACTCGATACATTGCCTAAAATTCGTGTGTTCTATTGGCGTCTGGGGTACGAGATTCTCCCTAAAAATGTTAAAATTTCTTCCATTAGAGATGGTTTTGCTAAAGGATGCCAAAGGTACGGAGCTGAAGCCGAAACTCTACTTCGTGCGCTGAAAGACTGGCCAACATCTCGTGAGGTTCTTTCGTTGGCAGGGTGGTCTGAGAGAATGGTTTCGAAGAAATATGACTACTGTATTGATTGGCTTGAAGACATGATGATTCGAAGAAATATGACTACTGTATTGATTGGCTTGAAGACATGATGAGGGTTCTCAACAAGAAAGCCATGGCTGACCTTATGGTTTTACTATGGAATTGTTGGAATAATAGAAATAACTTCATATTCAAGGGAAAAGAAGATGAGGCTACGGTCATTTGGGAGAGGGCTAGAGCTTTAAGCGAATACTTCCGCGTTTGTAACCTATTAAAGGAGCCAATGTTATCTTCTAATATTAAAGCTAAGAAGTGGAAAAAACCTTCGAAGGGATTTTTAATGTCAACTTCGACGCAACCATGGGGATAAACAGTATGGGGTATGGGGCAATTGTGAGGGATGACGATGGTTTCGTGTTGGGCTGTGGGAAACTAGATTGTCAGTGTATGAAGCTGAATATGTGGCATTCGAAAAGATCATCCAGCTGGCGACCAAGCTGTAAATTAGGGGAGATGTTATACTTGAAATGAATAATGCGGCTTTGGTCAATAAATTGAGGAATATTGGTACAGATATCACTTTTTTTGGCGCACTCATCAAAAAATGTACTACTGCTTTCGAAAGCTTCAATTCTGCCGATTTAATTTGGACAAATAGGGCTGGTAATAAAGTAGCAGATTTAATATGTACTAAAATGTGTAGAGAGAAACGAAGTGGTTTTTTGAGATGGATTATCCAAATGAAATCAACAATGCTATAATTACTGATGTTACGTAATAAAGTGTTTTGACTCTTTGTGGTCATTTTTTTATTCAAAAAAAAAAAGTCGCCTGGTAGCACATTGACCAAGTTTTTTTGGCTCTTTAGAGGGGAGGTGATATTGAGCGAGAAGGGGTTGTCCAGGGCACTGCCCACGCCCATCGTATGTCCGGACGTCAGTGCCCCCACCGCCGGTTAGGTTTCCAGCAGTGCTCCGTTGAGGCATCCTAGAATATAAAAAATGATGCAATGAGTCGTCCCCCATCCCTCCGCTTTTGGAATCATCCTGGTCCCTCCCCTTTTGGAACAAGATCCTCCGGCACCTTGGGCCCTTGGTTGTGTCGGAGCATCGGGCACCATTGGCAACCAAGGCCCTTGGTCATGCGAGAGCCTCGGGCACCATCAGTAACCTAGGCCCTTGGTCATGCGAGAGCCTTAGGAACCATCAGCAACTTAGGCCCTTGGTCGTGCGTGAGCCTCGGACACCATCGGCACCTTGGTGCCTCAGATGTGTGGGAGCCTCGAGCAGATCGGTACCTTGGTGCTTGGATGTACGAGAGCCTCGGGCACCATTGACAAACTAGGCCCTTGGTTGTGCAGGAGCCTCGGGAACCATCGGTAACTTGGTGCTTGGATGTGCGAGAGCCACGGATACCATCATCAACCTAAGGCCTTGGTCGTGCGAGAGCCTTAGGCACCATCGGCAACCTAGGCCCTTGGTCGTGCGAGAGCCTCGGGCACCATCGGCACCTTGGTGCCTCGAATGTGCGGGAGCCTCGAGCAGCATCGGCACCTTGGTGCTTGGATATACGGGAGCCTCGAGCAGCATCGATACCTTGGTGGTTGGATGTGCAGGAGCCTCGGACACCATTGGAAAACTAGGCCCTTAGTCGTGCGGGAGCCTTGGGCACCATCGGCACCTTGGTGCTTGGATGTGCGGGAGCCTCGGGCACTATCAGCAACCAAGGCCCTTAGTCGTACAAGAGCCTCGGGAACCATCGGCACCTTGTTGCCTCGGATGTGTGGGAGCCTCGAGCAGTATCAGCACCTTGGTGCCTGGATGTGCGGGAGCCTGGACACTTCATCACTTGTCGGATTAAATCAGAAATTCATTTCAACATTTTGTCAGCATCCTGACTCTTCATTTTTCACATTGCTGTTTTTTGAAATCTCATTTCAACTCCATGAAATTCCTTTCATCCTAGAAATTTCACATCCATCCATCACTCATTTTCACAGAATTTTGGTTCAATTTTTTAATTTTTTTTTTCTGAGCTCATTATTAATCTCACCTTTTCAATACTCACAACATTCACCATTCTTGCCTGACCATTTTTTTTCCTGACATTTTCAATTTCTTTTTTTTTTTTTTTTAGAAATGCATTCAAACTCACATGCACACCATCAAATAAACCAGGCTCCTGCATGACCAAGGGCCTAGTTTGCGATGGTGTCTCGTGATGCCTTTAAACGATTTAGCTTGAATGTGGTTTTGACCACAAAACCGAGGTATAAAAATAATTTAATATTTATTTTATTGCCTATAATATGTGTTAACTCATGTGTGACATTTTGATGTTTTAATTTAGAGTTATAAATGTGAATTTCACTAGAAAGGACCTAGTAGAAAACTTTGAAAGTATGATGGGGAAATGTGTGATGACTAATTTAAAGCATGCATGCAAAATAATGGACTTGCATGCCAAATTTCCCTAATAGCTAGTGGCCGCCATGACAAGGAAATATGGGCAAGACATGTCATGAAACATGTTTTGTAAGTGCATTATGTAAGGAGAAATAAAATAAGATGCATGGGTAATAAAAAATAAAAAAATTGTGTGTGAAGGCTCTCCTCCCTATTGCCGTGAGTAGAGGAAAAGAGAAGAAAAAATTGTTGTTCATCTTTTTTCATTTTCTTTGAGCTGAAATTCTAAGGAAGAAGGAAGGGTTCTGCTTCATGCTTGGTTTGGAGGGGATTAGGAGGAAGTTTGGCCATACTTGTGTCAAGATTAAGGTATGTTTGAGGTTGTGCCATGGGATTCATGCATGTTTTAGTTGCTAGCATGATGTTTTTATTAGCCCATGGTTCAAATCTTTGCTATGTCATGGAATGATATTCGCCAAAGTGGATGTGGTGTTAATGCCATTGCATGCTAAATATCAAGCTTGATAATGATACATGTGATGGGGGATTGAGGACTCTTAGATTTTCTTTAGCATTTTGAATGAGATACTAAGTTCTTTGTTTAACCATGACCAAATTGAAACGGTATGGTGTGGTGGTGTATTCGCCATGGTATATCCATAAGTACGATTCATGCATGTTGCATGGTAAGTAAGATTTGAGCTTTGGATATGTTTTTATATTTGGATATAAGCAACTTGAGATTCGGCCCTTGCACTTACATGAATATATGTTTGTACATGATGTATTGGTATGACATGTATACTATTTCAAGGTGTATATTTGCTTGTGATGATGTTTCTGCTATGAAGGAAATGATAGATGTGTATTGAGTTACAATATGGAATGCTAGTTAGTAAAATGTATGTTGTTTTTTTTTGTGTGGTATTATGTATAATTGGCCTCAACATGGACATGCATATTCGCCACATGAGGGGAAATGGTGTGCATGCATTCGTTAGAGGCAAGCATATTGATGCCTATTCTGGCTTAGAAAATCCGCTAAGGAGAGTACTAACTAATGTGTTGAGTTGATTCATGATTTTCGTATATGTGACTTTAATGTCTAATGAAAATATGTGGGCTAAGTACCTTGAATTCTCTTCGATGCTCAAATGATAAAACCAATTTATTTGTTAAATTAAGCTCAAGAGAAAAGGGAGCTAAACCGATAAGGGAAGGAAAAGTCATCAAATAGTCAGTCAAATCGCTCGACCACGTCCGAGGTAAGTTCTCTAGTAATGGAACTTAGATTATGATTTGATTAGATCATGCTCTTTGTGTGTGGCTATTGAGCCGAAATTGCAAATGTGATAAGTGACTTGTGTTTGAATTTTGCTAATGAGAATGAAATACTAATGTGTCATGATTTATTGATAATTGTGCTTGGCTATTTGAATGATGTCCTGCTAAGTCCCAAGGCTTTGTGTTAAGTGACCATATCTCGACTAAGATCCGGCATGCTCAAGGAAAGTTAATAAATCCAAAGTTAAGCCCAAGGCATTTGTGCGAAGTTATTAAACCCGTTTAAGTCCCAAGGCATTCGTATGAAGTTACTATAACTGGGTTTGTCCCAAGGCATTTGAGCTAGTCATTATATCCGTTAAATTCCAAAGGTACGTGATTCGAGAACGAGCGTTTGCTGTAAAAAATTTCAGCTAATACGCTTGAAAAATTCAAGCAATGAGGTATGTTCGTATGTGCTTGAAATTAGTTGATTCCTTCAAATGATATTTGCTCACGAGTAATGAGCTTCCTAGATTTGGCTAAGATGATCCCTTATGTATGAATATAGGGTTGGAATGTGAAATAAGTATGACATTGAGAATTTGTGCATACGAAATTATCCGTTAGCTATATGATTGCTATGCTTTTGTTGTGCCGAATCCCTTGGTCAAACTTACTAAGCATAAATTGCTTACTCCGCTTCTCCTGCTTCTCTGCTTTTATAGATTTTGCTCGTTAGCTATCGGATTCGGATCATCAAGTCAAAGTCATCCACACTATCAAAGCCCTTTTGGTATTCTTTAGTTGAACTCCTGATATGGCATGTATAGGACTACCCTTTGCTGTTTTTCAAATACGCTTTGTGATGTATGTGTGTACAAACCATGCTAAAATGGCTCGTAAAAGTGGGGTATGGCATTAGACTATTTGTGTTTATGTATATATGTATGGTTTCATGAAGTGAGCATGGACTGAATGGAAGTGTTAGGTAAATGATCAGCCATTGAATGGCTAAATATGAGTATATGTGGACCTATGTATGACAAAACTCTAGTTGGTCCATGGAAACCACGAAATAGGTAAAGTTTACCTTGAAAACAGACACGACAAAGCAAAGCAGTGGTGAGCATTTGAAAAATCACTAAAATTTGTAGGAATGGAATTAAATAGTGAATAAATTATGTAAACAAACCTTGATGAATCTATTTTCATATGGAAGAAACGAAACGGTCATATGAGTTATATGTTAAGAGATATTAAAGTTCTCGTGAAATAGGGCTAGAACGGTTTCTGGATCCCCTGTTCCGACTTTGGAAATTCATTGTAAATTAACCAGAGATCATTAGGAGTCATGCCATATATTTATAGATTCCTCTTTGAGTCTAGTTTCTAAAGAAACAAACAGAATCAGTATTGAAGGCCTGTACAGGAAGATATCCAATTCGTAATGCATAAAGGTCAGTGTAGTCGAACCTTGGAATAGGGGAGACTTTAACTAATAAACTGTACTAATTGACTTGACCAAAAATTCTAGGAAAAATATGTAGATGGACATATGAGTCTAGTTTCGGGGAAAAATTACGAAACTGATTTTCGAAGTTTTGGAATTCAAGATATGATTTTAAGGATACAAAGGACACAAGAACAAATTTTGTCTGAAAATTTTAAATGGACAAAGGAAAATGATTAAGTTAAGTTTGTGTGCATTTTGTGTTCGACTCCCAGAACGGACTCTGTACGGGTGTTACAATTTTATTGGTATCGAGCTACGGTTTAGTCGATTCTAGGACTACCGTAATGCGCTTTGGGTCTAGCTATACATGCCATTTTATGTGATTATTTGATAGTGTGGTGATTTGACGCTTGAATTTGTGTTTATTTATTGTAATGGATCCCGATCCCAACCGAAGCGATAGCGATGATGTGGAGAGTGTGGCGCCGCCCCAAGACAAGGGACAACACCGGACTCTCAACCTATTGCTAGTAATCCGAATGATGAGGCTAGGCAAGCCTTTTATAGCGTGATGAATGATTGGTTTAACCAATACATTCGAACTAACACTACTGCTCCACAACCTCCATTCCCGACTAATACAACCCCGCACCTACGATGCCTCCCAGAATCGACCAAATATATCGAATAAGCCCCAGCTGATAGAATCCAAAACATGGGGCTATCAATTTAAAGCTATAGATAGCGATGATGCCGAGCAAGCTGAATTTTGGTTGGACAACACTATCCGGCACTCGATGAGCTATCTTGTACGCCTGATGAATGTCTAAAGTGTACTATCTCCTTGCTACGTGATTCTCGCCTACTATTGGTGGAGTACTCGACTTCACAGCCCCGAGAGCAAGTAATTTGGGAGTTTTTCCAAACCGAGTTTCGAAAAAGTATATCACGAGATTCATGGATCAAAAACGGAAGGAATTTCTTGAACTTAAACAAGGTTCCATGTCATTACCGACTATGAACGAAAGTTTGTGAGGCTTAGCCAGACGCAGCGAGAATGCATTTCTTCGAAGCTATGATGTGTAAATGCTTCAAGATGGACCAATGATGATATAAAGTCAGTATGTTGGCATTTTGGAAATCCGAGAGTTTGTGGCTCTTGTCGAGCGAAAGGCAAAGCCGAGGAGCTCAAGATAGAGAAAAGGAAAGTCAAGTGGGAGCAAGGGAGTTTCAGAAGAGGTCTTGGGAAGCCCTTCCCACAAATCATCAAAGAAATTTAGAGATGGCTTAGGCCGATCTAGAGACACTTTGGGCTGTACTAGACGAGACCGCGATCGACCCCTATGGGCACGCGAGTCACTTCGATCGCCAGTGTTGGCAATGATCATCGAGATGTAACGGAGTGCCAATATTGTGGCAAATGGCATTCGGGAGTTGTAGATTCCGTGTCCGCCTCTGTTACAAGTGCGGATCAATCGACCACTTCATTAAAGATTGCCCGAGGTTGTCCGAATGTAATGTAGATCGAGTGGGAAACCGAGCGCTACCACACTCGAGGTAGACCATCTAGAAATACGGCAATACTAGTGGTGGTCGAGAGGATCTAGAGATGCTACGACCAGATCCGAGGCTCGCGCCCTGCTAGGGCTTATGCCATACGCCGCACGTGAGGATGTTTCCTCGCCGATGTTATTACCTGTACTTTCACTCTCTTTGATACTAATGTGATTGCTTTGATTGACCCCGGTTCTACTCATTCTTATATATGCGAAACCTTAGCATCCAAAGAAGACTTTACCTATTGAGTCTCATCGAGTTCGTAATTCGGTGTCAAATCCCTTGGGTAGTTACGTGCTCGTCAACAAAGTGTGTAAGAAATGCCCCTAGTAATTCGAGATTCCTATTTTCCCACGGACTTGATGTCGCTGTTGCCGTTTGACTAATTTGATGTTATACTCGGTTTAGATTGGTTGACCGTGCATGATGCGGTTGTGAATTGCAAAAGCAAGACTATTGATTTGAGGTGCGCAAATAACGAGATGATTCAATTGAGTCTACGGACTTGAAGGGTTGCCAACCGTAATATCATCAATGTTGGCCCGTAAATATGTAAGAAAAGGGTGCGAAGCATACCTTGCGTATGTACTTGATGATAAGGAGTTAGAAATAAAACCCGAATCAGCGTGCGGTGGTTTGTGAATACCGGATGTTTTTCCCAAGAATTACCGGGTTTGTCGCCTGCTCGGGAGGTAGAGTTTGGTATTGAGCTTATACCGACCACACCAATTTTGATAGCTCGTATTGTATGGCACCAACGGAATTAAAGGAGTTGAAAGCTCGCTTGCAAGAGTTGGTGGATAGAGGTTTTGCTCGCCTCGAGTTTTTCACCTTGGGGTGCACCAAAGTTGTTTGTGAAAAAGAAGGACGGAACCATGAGGTTGTGCATCGACTATCGCCGCCTTAATAAAGTGACAATAAAGAACAAATATCCGCTATCACAGATCGATGATTTTTTCGATCAATCAAGGAGCCTCGGTGTTCTCAAAAATAGATTTGAGATCGCTATTATCAATTGCGAATCCGAGATTCGGATATACCCAAACCGCCTTGTAACGAGATATGGTCACTACGAGTTCTTAGTGATGCCGCTTGGGCTCACTAATGCCCTCGCAGTATTTATGGATTTGATGAATCGGATCTTCGCACCGCATTTGGATCGGTTCAGTAGTTGTGTTCATTGACGACATCTTGGTCTATTCAAGAGATGAGACCGAACATGCGAGCACCCGAGATTAGTGTTGCAAATATTACGGATAAGCGCTATATGCTAAGTTCGCAAGTGTGAGTTCGGTTAAGAGAGGTTAGCTTCTTGGGTCATGTGGTATCTCAGACGGTATTCGAGTCGAATTCGAGTAAAATTTCAGCCATACTTAACTGGAAGCCTCCGAGAAATATTATCGAGGTTCGAGCTTTTTGGGACTTGCTTACATTACCGACGGTTTGTAAAAGGATTCTCGATGATAGCCACACCCATGACGAAACCGCTTCGTAAAGATGTCAAGTTTGAATGGACGGAAAAGTGTCGAAAAGTTTCGATCAATTGAAAACTCATTTGACGAAAGCTCTAGTATTAGTGCAGCTTAATCTGCAAAGAGTTTGTCATCTATAGTGACGCCTCCCTACTTGGGTTAGGTTGCGATTGATGCAAGAAGGTCGAGTTGTGGCCTGCGCGTCGAGACAATTAAAGCCACATGAGAAAAATTATCCGACCCATGATCTCGAAGTTGGTCGCCATCGATTCGCTTTAAAGATATGGCGACATTACTTATTTGGTGAGAAGTGCCATGTGTATTCGGATTACAAAAGTCTCAAATATTTGATGACTCAAAGAGACTTAAATCTGCGACAAAGACGTTGGCTCGAGTTGTTAAAAGATTATGAGCTTGTCATTGATTATCACCCGAAAGGCTAATGTGGTTGCGACGCCTTAAGCCGAAATCACCGCTTGCTTTTACTTACGATGAATGTACACTTGTCTATTCTACCCGACAATGTGTTAGTAGTCAATTAAAGGCCAAACCATCATTGATTCGCCAAATTCGTGAAGCTTAAAAAGTCGATTTATAAGTTGGTTGCAAGACGGCTGAATGTGTTCCAAGGTGGAATCGAGTTTCAAGTTGATGATGACGATTGTTTGAGGTTCGTAAATCGCTTGTGTATTCCAAGAAATTCGTAACTTATTTCGATAATTCTGAACGAAGCCCATTGTAGCCGAATGGCAATCCACCCGAAGTACGAAGATGTACAACGATTTGAAACGCTTGTTTTGGTGGCATGGTATGAAACGAGACATCTCCAACTTTGTTTCGAGATGTTTAATATGTCAACAAGTGAAAGCGAACATCAAGTGCCTTCGAGATTACTTCACCGATTACGATACCCGAGTGGAAATGGGATCGAGTCACAATGGACTTTGTGTCCTGACCGCCATTGTCGCAAGTAAAAGGATGCGATTTGGGTTGTTGTTGATAGATCGACTAAGTCGGCTCACTTTATCCCGCACGCATTTGACTCTTCATTGGATAAACTTGCTGAATTGTATGTTTCTCGATTGTGAGATTACACGGGTACCTATTTCTATTGTATCGGATAGAGATCCGAGATTCACCTCGCGATTTTGGAAGAAATTACAAGAAGCCTTGGGCACCAAGTTGCATTTAGCACCGCTTTTCACCCCAAACCGATGGTCAATCCGGCGGATAATTCAGATACTTGAGCATATGTTGAGATGTTGCATCCTCGAGTTCAGTGGTTCATGGGAACGGTATTTACCTTTGATTGAATTCGCTTACAACAATAGTTTTCAATCAAGTATTAAAATGGCGCCTTACGAGGCCTTGTACGGGCGTAAATGCCGTACACCATTGTTTTGGATCGAGCTCAGTGAAAGCAAAATATTCGGAGTGGATTTGATTAAAGATGCTGAATGAAAGTAAAAGTAATCCGTGAAAGTCGAAGATAGCCTCCGATCGTCGTAAGTCGACGCGGATCTCAAACGAAAAGACATTGAGTATCATGTGGAGATAAAGTGTTTCTTAAAGTTTCGCTTTGGAAAAGATACTCGATTTGGCCAGAAGGCAAATTAAGTCCGAGGTTCATCGGGCCATATGAGATATCCGAACGAGTCGGTCCAGTTGCGTATCGCTTGATTTTGCCTCCTGAACTTGAAAAGATTCACGACGTCTTTCATGTTTCAATGCTTCGACGC
Source organism: Gossypium arboreum (assembly GCF_025698485.1). Lineage (NCBI taxonomy): Eukaryota > Viridiplantae > Streptophyta > Magnoliopsida > Malvales > Malvaceae > Gossypium > Gossypium arboreum. The sequence continues at coordinate 12,672,277 of NC_069071.1, forward strand.
TATAGATCTGATCCGTCGCATGTAATTAGTCCATCAGAGGTTGAAATTCAAGCCGATATGAGTTATGAAGAAGAACCGATTCGTATCCTAGCACGTGAAGTGAAAGAGTTGCGAAACAAGAGGGTTCCTCTAGTGAAAGTGTTATGGCTCAAACACGGGATAGAAGAAGCTACTTGGGAACCCGAGAACTCTATGAAAGAGCGATACCCAAACCTATTTACCGTAAGATTTTCGGGACGAAAATTTCTTAAGTGGGGAGAGTTGTGACAACTTTAAAACGACCCTAGTCGGAATGTGGTTTCGGGACCACAAAACCGAGGCATAAAAATAATTTAATATTTATTTTATTGCCTATAATATGTGTTAACTCATGTGTGACATTTTGATGTTTTAATTTAGAGTTATAAATGTGAATTTCACTAGAAAGGACCTAGTAGAAAACTTTGAAAGTATGATGGGGAAATGTGTGATGACTAATTTAAAGCATGCATGCAAAACAATGGACTTGCATGCCAAATTTCCCCCCCTAATAGCTAGTGGCCGCCATGACAAGGAAATATGGGCAAGACATGTCATGAAACATGTTTTGTAAGTGCATTATGTAAGGAGAAATAAAATAAGATGCATGGGTAATAAAAAAATAAAAAAAAATTGTGTGTGAAGGCTCTCCCCCTCCCTATTGCCGTGAGTAGAGGAAAAGATAAGAAAAAAAATTGTTGTTCATCTTTTTTTCATTTTCTTTGAGCTGAAATTCTAAGGAACAAGGAAGGGGTTCTTGCTTCATGCTTGGTTTGGATGGGGATTAGGAGGAAGCTTGGCCATACTTGTGTCAAGATTAAGGTATGTTTGAGGTTGTGCCATGGGATTCATGCATGTTTTTAGTTGCTAGCATGATGTTTTTATTAGCCCATGGTTCAAATCTTTGCTATGTCATGGAATGATATTCGGCCAAAGTGGATGTGGTGTTAATGCCATTGCATGCTAAATATCAAGCTTGATAATGATACATGTGATGGGGATTGAGGACTCTTAGATTTTCTTTTAGCATTTTTGAATGAGATACTAAGTTCTTTGTTTAACCATGACCAAATTGAAACGGTATGGTGTGGTGGTGTATTCGCCATGGTATATCCATAAGTACGATTCATTCATGTTGCATGGTAAGTAAGATTTGAGCTTTGGATATGTGTTTATATTTGGATATAAGCAACTTGAGATTCGCCTTGCACCTACATGAATATATGTTTGCACATGATGTATTGGTATGACATGTATACTATTTCAAGGTGTATATTTGCTTGTGATGATGTTTCGGTTATGAAGGAAATGATAGATATGTATTGAGTTACAATATGGAATGCGTTAGTTAGTAAAATGTATGCTGTTTTTTTTTGTGTGGTATTAAGTGTATAATTGGCCTCAACATGGACATGCATATTCGGCCACATGAGAGGAAATGGTGTGCATGCATTCGGTTAGAGGCAAGCATATTGATGCCTATTCTTAGCTTAGAAAATCCGGCTAAGGAGAGTACTAACTAATGTGTTGAGTTGATTCATGATTTCGCACATATGTGACTTTAATGTCTAATGAAAATATGTGGGCTAAGTACCTTGAATTCCTCTTCGATGCTCAAATGATAAAACCAATTTATTTGTTAAATTAAGCTCAAGAGCAAAGGGGAGCTAAATCCGATAAGGGGAAGGAAAAAGTCGTCGAATAGCCGTCGAAATCGTTCGACCACGTCCGAGGTAAGTTCTCGAGTAATGGAACTTAGATTATGATTTGATTAGATCATGCTCTTTGTGTGTGGCTATTGAGCCGAAATTGCAAATGTGATAAGTGACTTGTGTTTGAATTTTGCTAATGAGATCGTGCTCGATCGTGATTTCGGATGCGGAAAATATTTTTGAGAGTAGGGTTCAAGCCCTTGTCTCTCGATGCCTATGCATTTTGTCTCTTCACACGGACGATGCTTGTGCTCTGTTATGACCTCTTCGTTGCTCACGCGGCATGTTGAGAGCCATGCAGTACCGACGTTGCAGAGGAATGCTACCTAGTTGATCCTGCCAATAGTCATATGCTTGTCTCAAAGATTAAGCCATGCATGTGTAAGTATGAACCAATTCAAACTGTGAAACTTCGAATGGTTCATTAAATCAGTTATAGTTTGTTTGATGGTATTTGCTACTCGGATAACCGTAGTAATTCTGAGCTAATACGTATAACAAACCTCGAATTCTAGAAGGGATGCATCTATTAGATAAAAGGTTGACGCGGGCTTTGCCCGTTGCTCTGATGATTCATGATAACTCGCCGGATCGCACGACCTTTGTGTTGGCGACGCATCATTCAAGTTTGTGCCCTATCAACTTTCGATGGTAGGATAGTGGCCTATTATGGTGGTGACCGGTGACGGAGAATTAGGGTTCGATTCCGGAGAGGGAGCCTGAGAAATGGCTACCACATCCAAGGAAGGCAGCAGGCGGGTCGGCCCCTACTGCCGGTGATGCGCTCTGATAAACGCCAAATTATACATATTTTTACCCCAAATACTTAGCATATTTATGGATGTTTATTACGAGATATGTGGATTGTGGTGCTCTTAATCCAGTTATTTCATGTTTTGTACTCAGAAGAGCACAGAGTCAAAAGGAGCCAAAAACGAGCCAAAAAAGGGACAAAACGGACCAAATCGAGAAGATGACACGGCCTAAGCCTTGCCACACGGGCTGCTCACACGCTCGTGTCTTTCGAGGGTGTCGACCAAGGCTTTCATGATTCACACGGCCTGGCGATTGACCCGCACAGCCATGTGCAATTTAACGGATCGAACACAGCCAAGCAAACACGTCACACGAGTGTGTCCCTTTTTCAAGGAGTTGTATTTTACACGGAAGAGGAGACTTAGGGAGGAAGAAAGCCAATTCAAAAGCCTATATAAACACCCTAAGTATGAATTAGAAAGGGTCACCGCCCCCTTCTCCTCAAGAACTTTTCTGGAGTACAGAACCGCACGCCGGGAATTACTTGAAGGAAGCCAAACAATCTATCCCAAAAGCCGGAGCTACTCCAAGACTGAAGATCTCTCTCAGAATTCCTTCAGGGATTTTATAGTTTTCTTTATGTTTTGTTATTTTCATACTTTTGAGATGTACTCTTATTTTATTATGAACTAAACCCCTTAGATACCTAAGGGGGTTGAAACCTATGATGGATCTTGTTATCATTATCTGAACTGTATGATAAATACTTGATTTGTTCTTAATTATGTGTTCTGAATGCTTGAGTTAATATTTCGGGTATTAATTCATGATTTGATGTGCTTATGCAGAGGAGCAAAAGACCCTGTCTAAGAGTAGATTTGGCATAATTAAGCGGAGTTGATCAAACGCCTAGAAATAGGGTTACGAGATTTTTTTGAATTAGGGTGAAACCTAATATGGGAATCCATAGATCGATTTACTGCTTCCCTAGGGGTTTTAATTAAGAAAGATATTTTGATTAATTCAACTGAGGGTTACACGTTATTAGTCTTGAAAGAGATAATAATATAGGTTAGCGAGTCTCATCAAGTCAAGTGAATAAATCGTCTGGTTCAGAGTCAGGTAACAAGTGAAATCTAGGTGGATTCCTCATTGGGTGTCGTCTTTATCAATTACTTTTCTTCAAGTCTTTTTCCAAATTTTCTCTTTACTTTAGTTTAATTAGTTAATTATTTTAGTTAATTAGTTTAATAAACAACCTCTCTTTATTTCTAGGTTAAATAATAAAAAGATAGTTATTACTAGTACTTTTGGTTCTCTTGGGTATGATATCCCGGTCTTGCCATTACTATACTATTGTTCAATAAGTGTGCTTGCCTTTTTGTCATGATAATAGTTAGTCTAGGTTTGATCTTCATTATAAATATTTATTACTTGTTACGAATCACACGATCAAGTTTTTGGCGCCGTTGTCGGGGAACTAAGATATTAGGAACGCTAAATTTTTATTACTTTAGCCATTTATTTTTCTTGCAATTTAGTTTTATTTTATTATTATTATTTATTAATTTACTTATTCTTTCTCTTGGTAGGTTTTTATAGTTTATGACTAGAAGAAACCCATCGGGACCATTACTTTTTGACGAAGAAATCAATCGCATAGTTCGTAGAAACCAAAGAGAGATAAGGCGCAGGTTACGATACACAGAGAACGAGCAAGAAGATGATACTCAACCCCCAACCGAAGAGATGGCTAAAAACCAAGACAATCAACTACCTCCTGCAATTACGGCTAATCAAAATCCTGCTCTACATACTATGTGTGACTATGCTAAACCTTCTTTAACAGGAACTGAATCTAGTATAGTTAGACCTGCTATTGCTGCAAATAATTTCAAACTGAAACCTAACACAATTCAGATGATAGAGCAGTTTGTTCAGTTTGATGATTTGCAGGATGAGGATCCCAACACTCACTTGGCAAATTTTCTAGAGTTTTGCGATACTTTCAAAATTAATGGCGTTTCTAATGATGCCATTTGCCTTCAGTTGTTCCCTTTCTCACTGAGGAATAAAGCTAAACAGTGGTTGAACTCATTACCACGAGGGTCCATCACTACTTGGGAACAAATGACTGAAAAATTTCTACTCAAATATTTTTCGCCGGCTAAAATGGCTAAGTTACGTAATGATATTTCTTCTTTTGTGCAGATGGACTTAGAAACACTTTATGATGCATGGGAGAGATACAAGGATCTATTGCAAAGCTGCCCTCTCCATGGGTTACCTCTATGGCTGCAAGTTCAAACGTTTTACAATGGTGTGAATCCCTCAACAAGACAGATGATTGACGCAGCTGCTGGCGGAACCATCAACAATAAAACTCCAGAAAATGCCTATGAGTTTATAAAAGAGATGTCACTGAATAACTATCAGTGGCAAGTTATTAGCACAAAGCCAATGAAAACAGACAGCGTTTATAACGTCGATTCAGTCACCATGCTCTCTAATCAGGTAGAACTTCTCAATAAAAAGATTGATGGTTTTCTTAGTTTTACGCAGGTACATCCAGTAATGATGTGTGACTCAAGTGGAGGAGGTGTGCGTACAGAATATCAATCCTTCAATCCTAAAATCGAAGAGGAACAAGTCAACTATACAAGCAACAATAACTTTAGATCTCAAAATAACCCATACAGTAATACTTATAATGCAGGTTGGAGGAACCACCCAAATTTCTCCTAGGGTGGTCAAGGAAATCAAAAGCCACAAAATCCTCAGGGTTTTCAACAGCCACCTTATCAACAAGAGAAGAAACCGAACCTGGAAGAGATGCTCTCAAAATTCATATCAATGTCAGAAACCCGTTTCCAAAATACCGAGACAGCACTTAAGAATCAACAAGCATCGATCCAAGGGCTCGAAACTTAGATAGGCTAGCTATCCAAACTAATCACCGAATGACCACAAGGTAGCTTGCCAAGTAACACTGAACCCAACCCAAAGGAATAGCTCAACACAATTAATAACCAGAATGACGAAGGAGTTGTTGAGCCTAAACTAGAACCAAGGCAAGAAACAGTGGTAAGCAAAGGGGGAGATGAGATAGATCAAAATACAAACAAACAAGTGACTGTCGAATATAAACCTCGTGTGCCATACCCTAACGCGATAAGGAAAGATCGATCAGACGAACAATTTGGTAAATTCCTTACACTTTTGAAAAGATTACATATTAACTTACCGTTTATTGAAGCTTTGTCGCAGATGCCAAATGTAATGAAATTTTTAAAAGAGCTTTTAGTAAATAAGCGGAAGTTGGACGAAGAGTCGCATGTGGAGCTAAATGCAGTCTGCTTAGCTATTGTACAGAATAAGCTACCCTACAAATTGAAAGATCCAGGGAGTTTTACAATTCCTTACTTAATTGGTCGTTTAGATATAAGTCATGCATTAGCCAATTTAGGGGCTAGTATTAACGTCATGCCGTACAAAATGTTTAAACAACTTGGTCTTGGGAAACCTAAACAAACTAGGATGAGCATTCAATTGGCAGATAAAACTATAAGATTTCCTTGCGGTATTATTGAAGATGTACTCGTGAAAGTAGATAAGTTCATATTCCCTGTTGATTTTGTTGTTCTAGACATAGAGGAGGATAATAACACCATCGGCTACGAGATGATGGTTAGTGTAAGACCATGTATGGGACATGGCATCGACTTGAGAAATGAGCCAGTGTAAGACCATGTCTGGAACATGGCATCGGCACCTTACCCATATTCGAGGTTTAATGAATATCCGGTGATACTCCAAATGGTTCAACGGTGGATGTTATGTTTTGAGTTAATGAGAAAAGTATAACTGTGTTGTGAATAGTATAGGTACCTAATTGGTACGTACGAGATATGAGCCCAATATACATATTATATTATGTGACTTGTATGGTTGGTGATGAGTAAGTTACATCTATGCCTACATCTGGGTCATGAATATGTTGATCATGGATGAAATTATTGTTGTATATTCATTTATATGCAACTTACTAAGCTTTTATGCTTACTCCCTCTTCCTTTCCATTTTTCTTACAGTGCCGCCTAATTAGCCTAAGGATCATCGAACATCAGAGATATCGATCACACTACCATCCTAAACACTCGGTATAGTTGGATTTATATTTTTGAATTATGGCATGTGTAGGGACTAGATGTGACAGCCCAAAATTGACCCTAGTCGGAATGTGGTTTCGGGACCACAAAACCGAGGCATAAAAATAATTAAAAATTTATTTTGATGCCTATGATATGTGTTAAATTGTGTATGACATTTTGATGTTTCACTTTAGAATTATAAATGTGAATTTCACTAGAAAGGACCTAGTAGTAAACTTTGAAAGTATGATAGGGAAATGTGTGATGACTAGTTGAGCATGCATGCAAAAATAAGGGATTTGCATGTCAAATTTCCCCAAAGATGGTATAGTGGCGGCCATGACAAGGAATATGGGCAAGGAAAACATGTTATGACATGTTTTGTTAATGCATGATGTGATAAATGATAAAAAATTAAGCATGTAGGAAGAGAAACAAAAATCAAAATTTGCTCATCCTTCCCCCCTTTTGCCGTGAGTGAAAGAGAAGCAAAGAAAAAATTTTGTTCACCTATTTTTCTCTTCTTTGGCCGAAAATACTAAGGAAGAAGGAAGGATTTTGCTTCATTTTCTTTGTTTAGAAGAGATCTAGAAGGAAATTTGGCTAAACTTGCAACAAGAGTAAGGTATGTATGAGGTTGTGTTGGGAGTTTCATGCATGTTTTGGTTGCTAATTTGATGTGCATGTTAGCCATGGCTCAAATCTTTGTTATGCCATGGAAATGGCATTTGGCCAAAGTTGTTATGGTGATAAAGCCATTGCATGCTAAGTGTGAAGCTTGATGATGATGCATGCAATGATGGATTGTCTACTCTTGAGTAAGATTTTGAGTTTTCTTTTTGTTTAACCATGATTGAAGTTGAAAAGGGCATGATTGTCATATTCGCCATGATGCATTCATGAGCATGGTTCATGCTTCTTGCATGTTAGTTAAAATTTGTGTTTTGGATGGCTATGGACACCTTGAAATTCGCCATGCTCATATATGTATATATATGTTTGCACATGATGTTTTGGTTATGAACTAAGTGATGAATATATTGGTTTAAAGAAGAAGATGTGGAAGAATGCTTGTGAAATTGCAAGCACAATTCGCCTAGCACACATATAAGTGCTTGATGCTATATTATAAGTTTTGGGCCACAATGTGCAAAGCATTAATTAGTAAATTGCATGCTGTTTTTGTGAGGTATTAAGTGCAAAATTGACCTCAACATGTACATGAATATTCGCCTTGGGTAGCCTATTGAAGGCCTTAGCATTTCCTTGATGCTCGAATAAATTGTACTGAATTGCTTGATGTAGTATAAAATGTGCATGACCATTGTGTATTCAAGCTAAAGGGTGGCCATATGACCATTTAAACTCCTTGTCATATTCGCCATAAGCTAGCACAATGAGGTTTTAATAAATTGAATTTGTTTGAATTAGCTCAAGAGCTTAGAGGGCCACAATTGGACAAGGGAAGGAGAAAGTGATCGAATAGCCGAAAAAGCCGCTCGACAACATCCGAGGTAAGTCCTCAAGAAGTGACCCTACTTGAATTGTGTGAAATAAAGTATGGATGTGTATTGATTATTGATTATGTGTGCATGAGTATTTGAATTCTACCCGGCTAAGTCCCGGGCGAATATGCTTGTGACTATAATTGCGTTTGAGCCTTAGTAACGAAAATGAATTATGTATGTCCAATGATAATTGATGTATGTGTTCATGGAAATTGAATGATATCCGGCTAAACTCAAGACAATTATGCTGAAATTATATCCGGTTAAGACCAAGGCAATTGTGCTAGTGGCTACATCCGGCTAAGACCAAGGCATTCGTGCGAGACATTCTATCCGGCTAAGACCAAGGCATTTGTGCACATGGTTATATCCGTTATATTCAAGAATCTTGGGCTGGAGGTGAGTGTTGGTTGCTGTAATAAATTCAATGAGTACACTCAAAAAGCCCAAAGAATGAGGTACGCTTATATGTGCATTGAAAGTCGACATGTTTGAGCAACATTCGCTCAATCGACTAATGAATTTCAGTTATTGAATTGATTGATACTTTGTGAAATTATATAATGATGAAGTGTGAAGTAAGAATGTGTATTAATGAAATGATGCATTTGGCTATGTGAATGTATTGCTGTAATTAGAGTTGATTATATTCCTTGAGACTTACTAAGCATAAAAATGCTTACCCCGCTGCTTTGGCTCTCGCTTTCTAGATTTCGCTCAAGCAATCGGATTTGGGATCGTTGAAGTCAAGTCATCCACACTATCAAGCCTCCATTTTGGTATAAATTTTGGTTGAACTTGAGATGGCATGTATAGGACTACCCTTGTTGGTTAAATATGTTGTGATGTATATATGTACGGCCATGCTAAAATGGCTCAAAAAGGAAGCATGAACTTAGACTATTTGTGGTTTGTATGTATATATTGGTGTCATGATGTGGCTATGGACTGGAAATGGGAATGTTGGTCACATGATCAGCCATTGGCATGGTTAAAATGATCATATATGAACCTATGTATGGCAAGATTAGTTGGTCCATGGAGACTACCAAATAGGTAAGACCTACCTTAAAAACAGATGCTGCCAGCTGCAGTGACGTGAATGTGAAAAATCACCAAAATTTGTAGGAATGGTATTAAATAGTGAATAAGCTATGTAAATGAACCTTGATGAGTCTATTTTCACATGGAAGAAACGAAATGGTCATAGGAGTTACATGTTAAGAGATATTAAGGCTATTGTGAGACAGGGCCAGAACGGTTTCTGGGTCCCCTGTCGCAACTTTAAAAATTTACTATAAATTATCCAGAAAGAATTAGGAGTAATGCCTTATATGTACAGATTCCATTTTGAGTCTAGTTTCATTTGGAACAAACGACACCAGTGTTAAAGCCCTGTACAGAGAGATATTCAAGTTATAACGCGCGAAGGTCAGAGCAGTCGATCCCTGTAACATGGGTGACTTTAACTAATAAACTGTACCAATTGGCCCGACCAAAAATTCTAGAAATACATACATGGATGGATATATGAGTCTAAATTCAGGGAAAATTTACGAAACCAGTTTCCGAGTTTTGAAACTCGAGATATGATTTTTAAGGCGACAGTGACGCAGTTTTCCAGCCTGACTGGAAATGTCAAATTGGTGGGCAAAACATGTGAACTTGGCTTGTTAACCTCGTGTCCGACACGGCGATGGTCTCGGGTTCGGGTGTTACAATTTTATTGGTATCAGAGCCACGGTTTAGTCGATTCTAGGACTACCGTGATGTGTTTGGGGTCTAGCTATACATGCCATTAAATGACGAATCGATAGTGTGATGATTTCTGACAATTTGACTTTGTGTTTGTTTATAGCAATGGATCCCGATCCCAACCGAGCGATAGCTGATGATGTGGAGAGTGTGGCGCCTGCTCCCGCGCAAGGGACAGCGCCGGCGGACTCTCAACCTATGGCCAGCATGTAACACCCCTCGCCCGCATCCGACGCTGGGACGGGGTTTGAGGTGCTACCTGACTTTTACTAACACTTCCATACTAAACAGGGCCATGAAATCTCAAATAATTAAAAACTTTTCTTTTCACATGCAATTTGTCCCTTATGCGAGCTTACGAGGCCCAATACATGCATTCGGGGCGATTCGGGACCCAATCGAGAACTCATGAAAAACTTAGAAAAATCTCTTGCGTTAAGGCTTCACACGCCCATGTGCTCAGGCCGTGTGGCCAGAAATGGTCTAATTATCAAGCCTTTTGTCACTCTCATACCACATGCATAGATACATACTTATCCAATAACATACAACGTGGCATAAATGAGCTCTTAAACATCTACAAACATGTTATGCTCGAGTTATTATCTTATGTAATAAATATTATAGAATTTGCCCATATCATTGCCACATACTAGACATAACTATCATTACATCACAAACCATTCATGAAGCATTATTAACTATTTATCAATCACTTAATCTCAGATAGTTACTAGCTCATCGATGAATCTCAATTCAATCTCTAGGCATACATGTTGTAAGCCACATCACAAGAGATAATAACATACATGCATAAGAATAATCATATGGGCCCATAATGTCATTAGCCGACATAGGCCAATTTACATGACTAATACTACCTTAATAACAAGCCAATGCCTTTGGCTAAATCATAATATTACATACTCACATTAAAACCCTATACATGCCATAGACTAGAATCACTTGAGTTTACTTACGCCGATAACGTTAACTCGACAGTGTGATAATATCTTTGACGGCCTCCAACCCGAGCTAACCTGGAAACTCTAGAAAACATGGGAAAGAAGGGGGGTAAGTTTTCGCTTAGTAAGTTCATATGAAAACAATTAGCAACTCATTAACTTGTTTTATCAATGTTTACAACATATTTTCAAGTTCACTACAAGCTGTCTTTCTGAGCAACGGTCACTAAATTATTTATATCTGGAGCTACGAAACTCCGAATTAAGTTCCGTTAATTTTCCCTGAAACTAGACTTATTTTCCTTTCTTCCATAAAATTTCCAGAATTTTTGGTTAAGCCAAATAGTACAGTTTATTAGTTAAAGCATCCCCTGTTTCAGGGTATGACCACTCTGACGCCTGTGCACTACAAACCGAATTTATCCCTGTACAAAATTCCAACGACCATGTCGTTTATTTCCCCTAAAAATAGACTCAATAAGGAATCCATGCATATAAGGTATGACTCTTAATAATTTTTGTACAATTTTTGGTGAATTTCTAAAGTCAGAACAGGGGATCTGGAATTCATTCAGACCCTGTTTCACAAGAATTCAAATATCACACAATATGGAATTCTTTTTCTTCCCCTGTTTCTTTCATGTGAAAATAGACTCATTAAGCTTTAATCCCATATTTTATTCTGCCTCTAACTCATTTTCCACTATTTTTAGTGTATTTTCAAAGTTACACTACTGCAGTAACTCAAATCTGTCAAGGCTAAATTACTCATTCATGATCATTGTTCACAAAATTAATACAACATCGTTTGTATAATCATCACCGAGACATTCATATCATATTTTCATTTACCATCTTACCATATTGTTGTTATGTCGAGTTTTCAACCCGAGGGTTAAGTACATACCTGTTCAAAGTATTCATTTTACAACATTTACCAATACGCCCCTTTCATCTCGAGTATTCCTCCATTTGAGTAGAATTTTACCCGCTGAACACATCGAATATAATTCGGATACATGGAAAGTTTGCACATAAGTGCCACATATGTAGCCAAGCTACCATGTAACCCGCCCATAAGTGAACTCGGACTCAACTCAACGAGCTCGGGCGTCAGATCCATAAGTGAACTCGGACTCAACTCAACGAGCTCGGATGCCTAGTTACATCTCACGAACTCGGACTCAACTCAACGAGTTCAACATTCGCATCCATAAGTGAACTCGGACTCAACTCGACGAGTTCGGATGCTCAACCATCCTAGTGACATGTCACTTGTATCCTAATCTATTCCTAAGGTTCAAACGGATTTTCCTCGAACACATATCCTTGCCATATTCCGTAAAATACCTAAACCAATACTCGGTAGCACTTTATATTTAATGATAATACACATATCTTGCATTTTATTCAAAATAACCATAAAGCATATATTTCATGATAAAAATCAGCATATCATATATTTAACATCAATAACTTAAAATAACAATTATGCTACATTATTTACACATGAACTTACCTTGATACCACAAAGGTGAAAAGGACATACTCGTCCATAAATCGATTTCTTTCCGTTCTAGGTCCAAGTCTCAATTTTCATCATCTATATAAGCCATAGAAGCTTGGCTGAATGGGCTCATCCATGGCTGCCATTTTCAGTTCTTTCCCACGGTTGAAGAAGAAAGAATGAAAAAAAAAATGATAGCTTTTATCATTTTTATCTTATTAGGCTATTTTAATTGATTTACAAAATTACCCTTTTTATTTCAACCAAATTTCAAAAATACCAAACAAATATCCATTCACTAACTTATTAAAGGAATAATTGTCACATAAGGACTTTCAATTTAAAACTCATAACAATTACGCACCTCATATATAAAGAACTCAACTTTTGCACTTTTTACAATTTAGTCCTTTTGACTAAATTGAGTGCTCAAACGTCAAAATTTTCGAATGAAATTTTTACGAAATATTTTCATAAATTTATAGACTATAAAAATATAATAAAAATAATTTTTTTTTTGTCGGGTTTGTGGTCCCGAAACCACTGTTCCGACTAGACCCAAAATCGGGCTATTACATTTCTTCCCTTTAGGGATTTTCGTCCCAAAATCTTACCGTAAAAAGTTGTTCTCTACTTTCACGAGTCACTTATATCTTTTCTCACAACTTACAAAACAACTCCACACGTGCTCATACTCAAGATTTCCTATAGCTTTTCCATAGTTGAGGTATAAACCTCTGAGCTCAATTTGAAACACCGAGACCGACATTCTTGGAACTATAAACTTAGAAACATACAACTCACCATATCTGTTGAATAATATATCTGTACATACTAAAATAATCATGCAGACTTCCATCATCAATCTTTCACAATTCAACTTGCATCTCTCCTTTTCCCGGAAATGAGAGACATCTCGATACGAAATTCATAATGATCCTTTCTCATTTTCTTCCCATCGTCATCATCGACAATAATAATCTCGAATACATTTGATATTCGGCTTTACCTTATAGACAATTCGACATCCTTTGAACGAATAAACAAGATATCGCTTGTGAACTCAGATTCAATTCTCTGATACCCGAGTCTCTCAAGATCAAATCTTACTCAATTAATAGTAATAGAAACCAAATCAAATCCTCCTGCAATTCCAAATTAAAAGTCGAATCATGTCAGTACTTGTTTAATTTACCACTTATAGCCACATTTCTATACTCGATCATCAACTGCTTAGAAACTTTACTAACATGAATCAAATGATTCCAACTTCATAGATGTGGTCTTTTATTAATCGGATAACTATACTTATAACATCTCTCTAACAAGAGAAATCCAACTAATATGTTTCCATAACATACTTTCAAGAATAAAACCCCATCATTTCGATCGCATTTACTACTTACCAAAGAACACGTACGGTATTCTCGAACCGAGAATAAACTTAAATGCACATAACTCGATTTACTTTTGCAGAATAACCATTCTTTACCCCAGAAATTTTAAAGAAATCTCGACACTAAAATCCCCACACTTCTATGATCGAGCCAGAAGCTTAATCATAACAGATTTTAATATCGCAAGTCAAAGATTACTCGTAAAGATAAACCAAGCTTGATAATTCTCGAAACAAGAACGATAGAAAAGCCAATATAAGAAATTCCAAGATATAAAGACTATACCGTAAATCCAAGAATATAATCCAAGAAAATAATAAAGATGATCCAAAAATCCTCGTAAAAAAAAACCGTATGAAACTACATGTCAGATGCTTTAGAATTTCTCATAATAGAGATAATATAATTCTCGCATATATAAACCATAATCAATAGAACATCAGAATAATCTTACATAGATTTTTACTGTCAACTTCATTCCAATATATCAGAATAGAAATCTAAAGAGATGGGGAAATGTAGATCATAACTAATCGGACCAATAGAACTTTTCATCTAATATCACGCCTCCAAAGATCCTCACACAATAGAATTCCCACTCGAAAGGGATAACCATACGTATTCCCGAATAGAGGAAAACATAGAATACTCGTAAGAGAAAGATAGCCATCACTTTTGTTTAATTGAATTCATCATACTCGCACATCCGTGCAAGTCCGATATTATTTCTCTAACTAATTTCATCTTCACTAATCTCATACTATTCCATTTTGTACTCTTCGGTTTCACTTTTGCAAGCTTATGCAACATATTTCTCGAGAATCTCATCGTATAACTTTATTCGTAAGGGGCTAAGATTGTAAAGCCTCTAAACTTTTAACTCTCAAGCAAATACATATTCACAACAACATAGTTTTACGATATTGATTCAAACATTTCAAATTTCCAACTTGTTATGAACACATTTTCACATATCTCAAGAATACATGTAACTTTATTTCATGCGAATATTAGCTAAACATAAGTGAATTTATCATAACTCAAACTTTCATTTCTTTTTCCCAAATTACCCTTAATGTCTTATCAAGTTTCCACATTTAGTCTTAATCACTTTCCAATATTTATCAAATTGGAGAACGCCTTACGCTTTTGAGTACATCGCTTATTTGATGCCATAGTTCAATTATGGTCTTGTACTAGCTCTCATCCATCTCAGGTCGATGCCGTGTCCCGCATGTGTCTTACATCGACACATGTAACCGTCTTGACGCATGTCCTGCATATGTCTTACACTAGCACATCTCGTAGCCGACGCATGTCCCGACATGTCCGACATCGCTAACATCTCGAGGCCGATACATGTCCCGCATATGTCTTACAAAGGGCTCTCATATCGTGGCTGATGCATGTCCCGCACATGACTTACACTAGCCCTCGCCTCAATGCCGATGCCATGTCCCATACATGGTCTTACACCGCACACAAATCTCATGTATTGCCATGGTCCAACCATGGTCTTTTCCAATCAATTCATTAGTGAACGATCGTACTCATTCCGTGCGTTCCACCCAATTTGATCTTTCATTACAACTTTCATGCTATTGTGACATTTATGATTCTGTAACTGAGATTATAAAGCATAACATTATTGCATATTGACTTCATCAATCTAGACATAAATGTCAACCTCATGTATATACTGATTATTAATCATGCAATAAAAGCATTCATACATGCATTCTGTCATTTCAAGCAAATTTCTTTCTTTTCCTAAACACTTGGCCAAATCAAGTTGGACATTTAACATCGTATGAATACTAACATGCATAAAAACGTTTTTCACAACTGAACTGTGTTTTACTCCACTATTTCACATTCTTTAACTAGAGAGTATCACATAGTGAATACTAGTTCATATGAAAATCATGAATATCTTTTCATACCTTTCCCATTTTCAGCATGTCACAAGCATGATTCAATAATCTCAACTTTACTCTTATCTCTATCAAGATTTGCTCGGTTGGAACTCATTCTTGTCTTAATCAACAGTTTTGTTAGGGCCGAGAGATATCACACTATCACGAGTAATACTATGGCATGTATAACTAGACTCTCTTACGCTAGGTTAGTCCGAAAATCGACTAAACCATGCTCTGATACCACTAAATGTAACACCCCTCGCCCGCATCCGACGCTGGGACGGGGTTTGAGGTGCTACCTGACTTTTACTAACACTTCCATACTAAACAGGCCATGAAATCTCAAATAATTAAAACTTTTCTTTTCACATGCAATTTGTCCCTTATGCGAGCTTACGAGGCCCAATACATGCATTCAAGCGATTCGGGACCCAATCGAGAACTCATGAAAAACTTAGAAAAATCTCTTGCGTTAAGGCTTCACACGCCCATGTGCTCAGCCGTGTGGCGAAATGGTCTAATTATCAAGCCTTTTGTCACTCTCATACCACATGCATAGATACATACTTATCCAATAACATACAACGTGGCATAAATGAGCTCTTAAACATCTACAAACATGTTATGCTCGAGTTATTATCTTATGTAATAAATATTATAGAATTTGCCCATATCATTGCCACATACTAGACATAACTATCATTACATCACAAACCATTCATGAAGCATTATTAACTATTTATCAATCACTTAATCTCAGTATTAGTTACTAGCTCATCGATGAATCTCAATTCAATCTCTAGGCATACATGTTGTAAGCCACATCACAAGAGATAATAACATACATGCATAAGAATAATCATATGGGCCCATAATGTCATTAGCCGACATAGGCCAATTTACATGACTAATACTACCTTAATAACAAGCCAATGCCTTTGGCTAAATCATAATATTACATACTCACATTAAAACCCTATACATGCCATAGACTAGAATCACTTGAGTTTACTTACGCCGATAACGTTAACTCGACAAAGGTGATAATATCTTTGACGGCCTCCAACCCGAGCTAACCTGGAAACTCTAGAAAACATGGGAAAGAAGGGGGTAAGTTTTCGCTAGTAAGTTCATATGAAAACAATTAGCAACTCATTAACTTGTTTTATCAATGTTTACAACATATTTTCAAGTTCACTACAAGCTGTCTTTCTGAGCAACGGTCACTAAATTATTTATATCTGGAGCTACGAAACTCCGAATTAAGTTCCGTTAATTTTCCTGAAACTAGACTTATTTTCCTTTCTTCCATAAAATTTCCAGAATTTTGGTTAAGCCAAATAGTACAGTTTATTAGTTAAAGCATCCCCTGTTTCAGGGTATGACCACTCTGATGCCTGTGCACTACAAACCGAATTTATCCCTGTACAAAATTCCAACGACCATGTCGTTTATTTCCCCTAAAAATAGACTCAATAAGGAATCCATGCATATAAGGTATGACTCTTAATAATTTTTGTACAATTTTTGGTGAATTTCTAAAGTCAGAACAGGGGATCTGGAATTCATTCAGACCCTGTTTCACAAGAATTCAAATATCACACAATATGGAATTCTTTTTCTTCCCCTGTTTCTTTCATGTGAAAATAGACTCATTAAGCTTTAATCCCATATTTTATTATGCCTCTAACTCATTTTCCACTATTTTTAGTGTATTTTCAAAGTTACACTACTGCAGTAACTCAAATCTGTCAAGGCTAAATTACTCATTCATGATCATTGTTCACAAAATTAATACAACATCGCTTTGTATAATCATCACCGAGACATTCATATCATATTTTCATTTACCATCTTACCATATTGTTGTTATGTCGAGTTTTCAACCCGAGGGTTAAGTACATACCTGTTCAAAGTATTCATTTTACAACATTTACCAATACGTCCCTTTCATCTCGAGTATTCCTCCATTTGAGTAGAATTTTACCCGCTGAACACATCGGAATATAATTCGGATACATGGAAAGTTTGCACATAAGTGCCACATATGTAGCCAAGCTACCATGTAACCCGCCCATAAGTGAACTCGGACTCAACTCAACGAGCTCAAGGCGTCAGATCCATAAGTGAACTCGGACTCAACTCAACGAGCTCGGATGCCTAGTTACATCTCACGAACTCCTGACTCAACTCAACGAGTTCAACATTCGCATCCATAAGTGAACTCGGACTCAACTCGACGAGTTCGGATGCTCAACCATCCTAGTGACATGTCACTTGTATCCTAATCTATTCCTAAGGTTCAAACGGGATTTTCCTCGAACACATATCCTTGCCATATTCCGTAAAATACCGAAACCAATACTCGGTAGCACTTTATATTTAACAGATAATACACATATCTTGCATTTTATTCGAAAATAACCACAAAGCATATATTTCATGATAAAAATCAGCATATCATATATTTAACATCAATAACTTAAAAATAACAATTATGCTACATTATTTACACATGAACTTACCTTGATACCACAAAGGTGAAAAGGACATACTCGTCCATAAATCGATTTCTTTCCGTTCTAGGTCCAAGTCTCAATTTTCATCATCTATATAAGCCATAGAAGCTTGGCTGAATGGGCTCATCCATGGCTGCCATTTTCAGTTCTTTCCCACGGTTGAAGAAGAAAGAATGAAAAAAAAAATGATAGCTTTTATCATTTTTATCTTATTAGGCTATTTTAATTGATTTACAAAATTACCCTTTTATTTCAACCAAATTTCAAAATACCAAACAAATATCCATTCACTAACTTATTAAAGGAATAATTGTCACATAAGGACTTTCAATTTAAAACTCATAACAATTACGCACCTCATATATAAAGAACTCAACTTTTGCACTTTTTACAATTTAGTCCTTTTGACTAAATTGAGTGCTCAAACGTCAAAATTTTCGAATGAAATTTTTACGAAATATTTTCATAAATTTATAGACTATAAAATATAATAAAATAATTTTTTTTTTCGGGTTTGTGGTCCCGAAACCACTGTTCGACTAGACCCAAAATCGGGCTATTACACGGCAATCCTAATGACGAGGCTAGGCAAGCCTTTTATAGTGTGATGAACGAATGGTTTAATCAATACATTCAACCAACACGGCTGTTCCACAACCTCCATTCCCGACAAATGCAACCCCAAGACCTACAATACCTCCGTGGATCGACCAAATAAGGTCAAGTAAGCCCCTCGATAGGATTCAAAACATGGGGCCACCGAATTTAAGGCTACGGATGATGATGATGCCGAAGCGAGCTGAATTTTGGTTAGATAACACTATCCGGTGCTTGATGAGCTATCCTGACACCCGATGAGTGCTTAAAGTGTACCATCTCCTTGCTACGCGAGTCCGCCTACTATTGGTGGAGTACTCGACTTGTGGTGCCTAGAGAGCAAGTGACTTGGGAATTCTTTCAAACCGAGTTCAAAAAGTATATCACCGAGATTCATCGACCAAAAGCGGAGGGAATTTCTTGATCTTAAGCAAGGTTCTATGTCCGCTATCGACTACGAACGAAAGTTTGTGAGGCTTAGCCACGCTGCGAGAATGCATTTCGTCCAAGCTATTATGTGTAAACGCTCGAGGATGGGCTAAATGATGATATAAGGATGTTTGTTGGCATTCTCGAGATATGAGAGTTCGTAGTACTTGTTGAGCGAGCTTGTAAACCAAGAGCTTAGAAAGGAGAAACAAAAGTCGATGTGGGAACCGGAGAATTCGAAGAGGTCCTCGGAAAGTCTCTTCAACAAGCATCGAAGAGATTTCGAGATGATGCGAGCCGGTCTAGAGGCGCTTCGGGCTTTTCTAGACGAGGACGCGATCGACCCTGTGACCACACGAGTCACTTCGATCGCCATGGTGAAAATGATCGCCGAGAGAGGGTGGAGTGTCCACATTGTGGCAAATGGCATTCGGGAGCTGTTGGTTTCGTGATCGCTCTCGCTATAAGTGTGGATCGGCCGACCACTTTATGAAGGATTGCCCGAGGATGCTTGAATGAATGTGAGTCGAGTGGAAACCCGGTGCTACCACCGCCGAGGTAGGCCACCTAGAAATATGGGCAATGTCGTTGTTTGGCCGAGAGGATCTAGAGATGCTACCATCGATCCGAGGCTCGTGCTCTCGCAAGGACTTATGCCATACGCCGCACGTGAGGATGCTGCCTCTCGGATGTCATTACCGGTACTTTCACTCTTTTCAATACAAATGTGATTGCTTTGATTGACCCCGGTTCTACTCATTCATATATATGTGAAACCTTAGCATCCAAAGAAGACTTTGCCTATTGAGTCTATCGAGTTTGTAATTCGGTGTCAAACCCTTGGGTCATTACGTGCTTGTCAACAAAGTGTGCAAGAAAAGTCCCCTAGTGTTCCGAGGTTCTTGTTTTCCGCGGACTTGATGCTTTTGCCGCTCGATGAGTTCGACGTTATTCTTGGTTTGGATTGGTTGACCATGCACGATGCGGTTGTAAATTGCAAGAGCAAGACTATCGATTTGAGGTGCGCGAATAATGAAATAATTCGGTGAGTCTACGGCTTAAAGGGTTGCCACCGTAATATCGCCGATGTTGGCCCGTAAATATGTAAGAAAAGGGTGCGGCGCGCCTTGCGACGTGCTCGATGGCAAGGAATCGTAAAAGAAACCCGAATCTGCGCCCGTGGTTTGTGAATACCCGGATGTTTTCCTCAAGAATTGCCGGTTTACCACATGCTCGGAAATAGAATTTGGCATCGAATTGGTACCGGTACCACTCCAATTTCGATAGCTCCGTGATCGTATGGCACCAACGGAATTAAAGGAGTTGAAAGCTCGGTTGCAAGAATTGGTGGATAGAGGTTTTGCTCGCCGAGTTTTTCGCCTTTGGGTGCGCCAAGATTGTTCGTGAAGAAGAAGGATGGAACCATGCGGTTGCAGATCGACTATCGCCGCCTTAACAAAGCGACGATAAAGAACAAATATCCATTGCCACGTATTGATGACTTGTTCGATCAACTCAAGGGAGCCTCGGTGTTCTCGAAAATAGATTTGAGATCGGGCTATTATCAATTGCGAATCCGAGATTCGACGTACCCAAGACCGCCTTGAATCGAGATATGGTCACTATGAGTTCCTAGTGATGCCGCTTGGGCTCACTAATGCCCTCGCGGTATTTATGGATTTAATGAATCGGATCTTTAGACCATATTTGGATCGATTCGTAGTCGTGTTCATTGATGACATCTTGGTCTATTCAAGAAATGAGACCGAACATGCTGAACACCGCGTTAGTGCTGCAAATTTTACGGGATAAGCAACTATATGCTAAGTTCAAGAATCGTGAGTTCCGTTAAGAGAGGTTAGCTTCTTGGGTCATGTGGTATCTCAGATCGGTATTCGAGTCGACCTTCAATAAAATTTCAGCCATACTTAATTGGAAGCCTCCGAGAAATATTATCGAGGTTCGAGCTTTTGGGGCTTGCTTGTTATTACCGACGATTTGTAAAAGGCTTCTCAACGATAGCCACGCCGATGATGAAGCTACTCCAAAAGGATGTTAAGTTCGAATGGATTTGAGAAATGCCAAAAAGTTTCGATCAACTGAAAACTTATTTGATGAAGCCCCAATTCTAGTGCAACCCGAGTCCCAAGAAAGAGTTTGTCATCTATAGCGACGCCTCTCTACTTGGGTTAGGTTGCGATTAATGCAAGAAGGTCGAGTTGTGGCCTATGCGCCGAGGCAATTAAAGCCACATGAGAAAAATTATCCGACTCATGATCTCGAATTGGCCGCCATCGTATTCGCCTTTAAAGATTTGGCGACATTACTTATTTGGTGAAAGGTGCCATGTATACTCGGATCACAAAAGTCTCAAATATTTGATGACCCAAAGAGACTTAAATCATGCGACAAAGACGTTGGCTCGAGCCGTTAAAGGATTATGAGTGATCATTGACTATCACCCGGGAAAGGTGAATGTGGTTGCGATGCCTTGAGTCGTAAATCGTTATTCACTTTACGAGTGATGAATGTGCACTTGTCCGTCCGATCCGACAAGGTGTTAGTGGCTGAATTGAAAGCCAAACCATTATTGACACACCAAATTCGAGAAGCTCGTAAAGTCGACGACGAGTTGGTTGCAAACGGGCTGCATGTGTTCGAACAAGGACTCGGAGTTTCAAATCGACGATGACGATTGTTTGAGGTTTAAAAGTCGTCTGTGTCCCAAAGAATTGAACTCATTTCGATAATTCAATGAAGCCCATTGTAGCCGAATGGCAATCCACTCGGGAGTACGAAGATGTACAATGAATTGAAACGTCGGTTTTGGTGGCATGGTATGAAGCGAGACATCTCCGACTTTGTTTCGAGATGTTTAATATGTCAACAAGTGAAAGCGGAACATCGTGCCTTCAGATTACTTCACCAATCACGATACCCGAGTGGAAATGGGATCGAGTCACAATGGACTTTGTATCCGGACCGCCATTGTCGCAAGTAAGAAGGATGCGGTTTGGGTCGTGGTAGATCGATTGACTAAGTCGGCCCACTTTGTCCCCGTGACGCACGGATTTTTCAATGGACAAATTAGCGGAATTGTACGCTTTCGATTGTGAGATTACACGGGTGCCTATTTCTATCGTGTCGGATAGAGATCCGAGATTTACCTCGCGATTTTGGAAAAAGTTGCAAGAAGCTTTGGGTACCAAGTTGCATTTCAAAGACCGCTTTTCACCCCAAACCGATGGTCAATCCGAGCGGATAATTCAGATACTTGAGGATATGTTAAGATGTTGCGCCCTCGAGTTTAGTGGTTCATGGGAACGGTATTTGCCGTTGATTGAATTCGCCACAACAACAACTTTCAATCAAGTATTAAGATGGCACCCTACGAGGCCTTGTACGGTCGTAAATGCCGACGCCATTGTTTTGGACCGAGCTCGGTGAAAGCAAGATTTTCGGTGGATTTGATTAGGGATGCTGAATGTAAAGTGAAAGTAATCCGTGAAAGTCTCAAGATAGCCTCCGATCGTCGAGTCGTGACGCGGATCTGAAGCGTAAGGATATCGAGTATCGTGGGTGATAAAGTGTTTCTCAAGGTATCGCTTTGAAAAAGATACTCGTGTTCGGCCGTAAGGGCAAGTTGAGCCCGAGGTTCATTGGACCATATGAGATATCGAGCGAGTCGGTCCAAAGGCATATCGCTTGATTTTGCCCCCGAACTCAAAAGGTTCACGATGTCTTTCACGCTTTCGATGCTTCGACGCTATAGATCCGATCCATCGCATGTGATTAGTCCATCGAAATTGAAATTCAAGCTAATATGAGTTATGAGGAAGAACCGATTCGTATCCTATCACGAGAAGTGAAAGAGTTATAAACAAGCGGGTTCCGCTAGTGAAAGTGTTATGGCTCAAGCACGGGATAGAAGAAGCTACTTGGGAGACCGAGAACTCTATGAAAGAGCGATATCCAAACCTATTTACGGTAAGATTTTCGGGACGAAAATTTCTTAAGTGGGAGAGAGTTGTGACAGCCCAAAATTGACCCTAGTCGGAATGTGGTTTCGGGACCACAAAACCGAGGCATAAAAATAATTAAAATTTATTTTGATGCCTATGATATGTGTTAAATTGTGTATGACATTTTGATGTTTCAATTTAGAATTATAAATGTGAATTTCACTAGAAAGGACCTAGTAGTAAACTTTGAAAGTATGATGGGGAAATGTGTGATGACTAGTTGAGCATGCATGCAAAAATAAGGGATTTGTATGTCAAATTTCCCCAAAGATGGTATAGTGGCCGCCATGACAAGGAATATGGGCAAGGAAAACATGTTATGACATGTTTTGTTAATGCATGATGTGATAAATGATAAAAAATTAAGCATGTAGGAAGAGAAACAAAAAATCAAAATTTGCTCATCCTTCCCCCTTTTGCCGTGAGTGAAAGAGAAGCAAAGAAAAAATTTTGTTCACCTATTTTTCTCTTCTTTGGCCGAAAATACTAAGGAAGAAGGAAGGATTTTTGCTTCATTTTCTTTGTTTAGAAGAGATCTAGAAGGAAATTTGGCTAAACTTGCAACAAGAGTAAGGTATGTATGAGGTTGTGTTGGGAGTTTCATGCATGTTTTGGTTGCTAATTTGATGTGCATGTTAGCCATGGCTCAAATCTTTGTTATGCCATGGAAATGGCATTTGGCCAAAGTTGTTATGGTGATAAAGCCATTGCATGCTAAGTGTGAAGCTTGATGATGATGCATGCAATGATGGATTGTCTACTCTTGAGTAAGATTTTGAGTTTTCTTTTTGTTTAACCATGATTGAAGTTGAAAAGGGCATGATTGTCATATTCGCCATGATGCATTCATGAGCATGGTTCATGCTTCTTGCATGTTAGTTAAAATTTGTGTTTTGATGGCTATGGACACCTTGAAATTCGCCATGCTCATATATGTATATATATGTTTGCACATGATGTTTTGGTTATGAACTAAGTGATGAATATATTGGTTTAAAGAAGAAGATGTGGAAGAATGCTTGTGAAATTGCAAGCACAATTCGCCTAGCACACATATAAGTGCTTGATGCTATATTATAAGTTTTAATACAATGTGCAAAGCATTAATTAGTAAATTGCATGCTGTTTTTGTGAGGTATTAAGTGCAAAATTGACCTCAACATGTACATGAATATTCGCCTTGGGTAGCCTATTGAAGGCCTTAGCATTTCCTTGATGCTCGAATAAATTGTACTGAATTGCTTGATGTAGTATAAAATGTGCATGACCATTGTGTATTCAAGCTAAAGGGTGGCCATATGACCATTTAAACTCCTTGTCATATTCGCCATAAGCTAGCACAATGAGGTTTTAATAAATTGAATTTGTTTGAATTAGCTCAAGAGCTTAGAGGGCCACAATTGGACAAGGGAAGGAGAAAGTGATCGAATAGCCGAAAAAGCCGTTCGACAACATCCGAGGTAAGTCCTCAAGAAGTGACCCTACTTGAATTGTGTGAAATAAAGTATGGATGTGTATTGATTATTGATTATGTGTGGATGAGTATTTGAATTCTACCCGGCTAAGTCCCAAGGCGAATATGCTTGTGACTATAATTGCGTTTGAGCCTTAGTAACTAAAATGAATTATGTATGTCCAATGATAATTGATGTATGTGTTCATGGAAATTGAATGATATCCGGCTAAATCAAGACAATTATGCTGGAAATTATATCCGGTTAAGACCAAGGCAATTGTGCTAGTGGCTACATCCGGCTAAGACCAAGGCATTCGTGCGAGACATTCTATCCGGCTAAGACCAAGGCATTTGTGCACATGGTTATATCCGGTTATATTCAAGAATCTTGGGCTGGAGGTGAGTGTTGGTTGCTGTAATAAATTCAATGAGTACACTCAAAAAGCCCAAAGAATGAGGTACGTTTATATGTGCATTGAAAGTCGACATGTTTGAGCAACATTCGCTCAATCGACTAATGAATTTCAGTTATTGAATTGATTGATACTTTGTGAAATTATATAATGATGAAGTGTGAAGTAAGAATGTGTATTAATGAAATGATGCATTTGGCTATGTGAATGTATTGCTGTAATTAGAGTTGATTATATTCCTTGAGACTTACTAAGCATAAAATGCTTACCCGCTGCTTTGGCTCTCGCTTTTCTAGATTTCGTCAAGCAATCGGATTTGGGATCGTTGAAGTCAAGTCATCCACACTATCAAGCCTCCATTTTGGTATAAATTTTGGTTGAACTTGAGATGGCATGTATAGGACTACCCCTTGTTGGTTAAATATGTTGTGATGTATATATGTACGGCCATGCTAAAATGGCTCAAAAAGGAAGCATGAACTTAGACTATTTGTGGTTTGTATGTATATATTGGTGTCATGATGTGGCTATGGATTGAAATGGGAATGTTGGTCACATGATCAGCCATTGGCATGGTTAAAATGATCATATATGAACCTATGTATGGCAAGATTAGTTGGTTCATGGAGACTACCAAATAGGTAAGACCTACCTTAAAACAGATGCTGCCAGCTGCAGTGACGTGAATGTGAAAAATCACCAAAATTTGTAGGAATGGTATTAAATAGTGAATAAGCTATGTAAATGAACCTTGATGAGTCTATTTTCACATGGAAGAAACGAAATGGTCATAGGAGTTACATGTTAAGAGATATTAAGGCTATTGTGAGACAGGGCCAGAACGGTTTCTGGGTCCCCTGTCGCAACTTTAAAAATTTACTATAAATTATCCAGAAAGAATTAGGAGTCATGCCTTATATGTACAGATTCCATTTTGAGTCTAGTTTCATTTGGAACAAACGACACCAATGTTAAAGCCCTGTACAGAGAGATATTCAAGTTATAACGCGCGAAGGTCAGAGCAGTCGATCCCTGTAACATGGGTGACTTTAACTAATAAACTGTACCAATTGGCCCGACCAAAAATTCTAGAAATAAATCCATGGATGGATATATGAGTCTAAATTCAGGGAAAATTTACGAAACCAGTTTCCGAGTTTTGAAACTCGAGATATGATTTTTAAGGCGACAGTGACGCAGTTTTCCAGCCTGACTGGAAATGTCAAATTGGTGGGCAAAACATGTGAACTTGGCTTGTTAACCCCTCGTGTCCGACACCGGCGATGGTCTCGGGTTCGGGGTGTTACACTAGACTTGATCATTTTGTGTCTTGAGCATTTACCAAATGAATTGGCTTGGGGTAAATCTCACACTTTGCATTAAGCCTTGAATGATGGCTAACATTCATTTTGAGTTTATAAAAAAATGCATTTCCATGATTGCATGAATGTCTATTGTAGTTGAATTGATTATAGAAAATATGTTTACTTTGGTATTGGTTGGTTTTAGTATGTAAATAGGTAAGCAAGGGTGGCAATGAGGCTTGGAAAATAGCCTTATATTGTCTACATGGGTAGACACACGGGCGTGTGTGACACACGGTTAGCCCCACGGGTGTGTGGTTCGGTCGTGTGTCCCCTGCAACTAAAAATTTTAAGTCTGAATGCATGGTAATATTCACACGAGAAGAGACACGACCGTGTGTCTCAGCTGTGTAGAGGACACGGCCTCGCACACAGGCGTGAGCCATGGACGTGTGATTTTTTTGGTTATGATGACGTCAGAAACAGAATGCCCCAGTTTTTGGACACGAGGCTAAGCACACAGGCGTGTGCCAAGCCATGTGAAAACCACTGCACCTTGAACTAAAAATTAAATTCCGTACGAGCTAAGGACACGGACGTGTCTCAATAGACATTAGGTCGTGTGAGCCACACGGTTCACCAACACGGCCTTATCAAGCCGATCACACGGGCATGTCATCTCCCACTCGGGCGTGTGCCCCTGTCTTTAGTGAAAATTTCCAAAGCTCTTTAAGTGATCCGGATTGATCCTGAATTGGTTTCTAAGTATATTTTGGGCCTTGTAGACCCACATTTGAATTCTAAAGGTGAAATTTTGAAAGGTTTTTAATTTGTTCAAATTTTTACGACTCGGGAAAGTTTGTACGCTTATGAATAAGTTAGTAATGCCTCGTATCCTGTCTCGGTGTCGGACACGGGTAAGGGGTGTTACACCTAAGATCCATTTGACTAAGCGCTTCTTTAATTTTGTTATCTGCAAAGTCCTTCAACAATCTATCATTTACATCACTTGAAATACAACTCTCAATATAGTCAAGGTTTAATACAGTTGTAGAATTTAAATTTAACTTGAATAGCTTTTGAAAATACTCCCTAGTCGCCTTGCTTATATCCGTCGTGTTCTCTCTCCAGTAGCCATTCCTGTCTTTAAGCCTAGCAATGTTATTTTTTTCCTTCCAGTTTGTGGCTCTAACATGAAAAATCTGGGTATTCCTGTCCCCTTCCTTTAACCATTGGACCCTAGATTGCTAAGCCCAATATTTCTCCTCTTCGTCCAATAGATTACCTAGATTTATTCTCAATGCTTTAAGCTTATTGCTGCATACGTACTCCCTTGGCTATCAATGACTTTGTTTATATTCGCCTGCAAGGTACCCATCTAGTTGTGCATTTGTTTAAGCTTTTTATATTGCCATCCATCTTGCTCTTTACCCACGATCTCAATCTTTCCGATTATACCCTTAGAACCTTTCTGCCATGCTTCCTTGATAATTTTCTTTGCTTTCTCATCTTTAGCCCAGCAAACATCGTATTTAAAATGTAACACCCCGAACCCGAGACCATCGCCGGTGTCGGACACGAGGGGTTAACAAGCCAAGTTCACATGTTTTGCCCACCAATTTGACATTTCCAGTCAGGCTGGAAAACTGCATCACCGTCGCCTTAAAAATCATATCTCGAGTTTCAAAACTCGGAAACTGGTTTCGTAAATTTTTCCTGAATTTAGACTCATATATCCATCCATGGATTTATTTCTAGAATTTTTGGTCGGGCCAATTGGTACAGTTTATTAGTTAAAGTCACCCATGTTACAGGGATCGACTGCTCTGACCTTCGCGCGTTATAACTTGAATATCTCTCTGTACAGGGCTTTAATACTGGTGCCGTTTGTTTCTAATGAAACTAGACTCAAAATGGAATCTGTACATATAAGGCACGACTCCTAATTCTTTCTGGATAATTTATAGTAAATTTTAAAGTTGCGACAGGGGACCCAGAAACCGTTCTGGCCCTGTCTCACAATAGCTTTAATATCTCTTAACATGTAACTCCTATGACCATTTCGTTTCTTCCATATGAAAATAGACTCATCAAGGTTCATTTACATAGCTTATTCACTATTTAATACCATTCCTACAAATTTTGGTGATTTTTCACATTCATGTCACTGCAGCTGGCAGCATCTGTTTTTAAGGTAGGTCTTACCTATTTTGTAGTCTCCATGAACCAACTAGTCTTGCCATACATAGGTTCATATATGATCATTTTAACCATACCAATGGCTGCTCATGTGACCAACACTCCCATTTCCAATCCATAATCACATCATGACACCATATATATCCATACAAACCAAAAATAGTCCAAGTTCATGCTTCCTTTTACGAGCCATTTTCGCATGGCCGATACATATACATCACCACATTTTAAACCAACAAGGGTAGTCCTATACATGCCATTTCAAAGTTCAAACAAAATTTATACCAAAATAGAGGCGTTGATAGTGTGGATGACTTCGACTTTATTGATCCCGAATCCGATTGCTATCGAGCGAAATCTATAAAACAGAGAGCCAAAGTAACGGGGTAAGCATTTTTATGCTTAGTAAGTCTCAAGGAATATAATCAACTCTAATTACAGCAATACATTCACATAGCCAAATGCATCATTTCATTAATACACATTCTTACTTCACACTTCATCATTATATACTTTCACAAAGTATCAATCAATTCAATAACTGAAATTCATTAGTCGATTGAGCGAATGTTGCTCAAACATGTCGACTTTCCAATGCACATATAAACGTATTCTTATTCTTTGGGCTTCTCGAGTGTACTAATTGAATTTATTACAGCAACCAACACTCACCTCCAGCCCAAGATTCTTCGAATATAACCGGATATAAGCATGTGCACAAATGCCTTCGGTCTTAGCCCGGATAGAATGACTCATACGAATGCCTTCGGTCTTAGCCCGGATATAGCCACTAGCACAATTGCCTTCGGTCTTAACCCGGATATAATTTCCAGCATAATTGTCTTCGGGCTTAGCCCGATATCATTCAATTTCTCATGCACACATACATCAATAATCATTGGACATACATATTTCATTTTCGTTACTAAGGCTCAAACACAATTATAATCATTAGCATAATCGCCTTGGGACTTAGCCCGGTAGAATTCAATACTCATACACACCTAAATCAATAATCAATACATCCATATTTCATTCCATATAATTCAATTAAGGTCACTTCTTGAGGACTTACCTCGGATGTTGTCGAACGGCTTTTACGGCTATTCGATCACTTTTTCCTTCCCTTGTCCAATTGTGGCCCTCTTAGCTCTTGAGCTAATTCAAACAAATTCAATCTATTAAAACCTCATTGTGCTAGCTTATGGCGAATATGACAAGGAGTTTAAATGGTCATATGACCACTCTTTAGCTTGAATACACAATGGTCATGCACATTTTATACTACATCAAGCAATTCAATACAATTTATTCGAGCATCAAGGAAAAGCTAAGGCCTTCAATAGGCTACCCAAGGCGAATATTCATGTACATGTTGAGGCCAATTATGCACTTAATACCTCACAAAAACAGCATGCATTTTACTAGTTAATGCTTTGCATATTGTTGCTCAAAACTTATAATATAGCATCAAGCACTCATATGTGTGCTAGGCCGAATGTGCTTGCAATTTCACATTCATTCTTCAACATCTTCTTCTTTAAACAAACATATTCATCACTTAGTTCATAACCAAACATCATGTGCAAACATATATATACATATATGAGCATGGTCAATTTCAAGGTGTCCATAGCCATCCAAAACACAAATTTTAACTAACATGCAAGAAGCATGAACCACGCTTATGAATGCATCATGGCGAATATGACAATCATGCTCCTTTTCAACTTCAATCATGATTAAACAAAAGAAAACTCAAAATCTTACTCAAGAGTAGACAATCCATCATTGCATGCATCATCATCAAGCTTTACACTTAGCATGCAATGGCTTTATCACCATAACAACTTTGGCCAAATACCATTTCCATGGCATAACAAAGATTTGAGCCATGGCTAACATGCACATCAAGTTAGCAACCAAAACATGCATGAAACTCCTAACACAACCTCATACATACCTTAATCTTGATGCAAACTTAGCCAAATCTCCTTCTAGATCTCTTCCAACCCAAGCATGGAGCAAAAATCCTTCCCTTTTTCCTTAGTATTTTCGCCAAGAAGTGAAAATAGATGAACAAATTTTTTCTTTTCTTTCTTTAGGATATTCGGCCAAGGGCTATGGAGAAAGATGAACACTTTTTTTTTTGTTTCTCATCCTACTAACATTAATTTTTTATTCCATACTCTTATTTTATTATTTCTAACATCCACCACTAGCAAAACATGTTTAAGACATGTTTTCTTTTGCCCATATTCATCACCATGGCCGCCACTTCCTCTCTTTGGGTAAATTGACATGCAAAACCATACTTTTGCATGCATGTACTATTAGACCTTTGAAGATTGGCCTATCACCTTTCAACAATGTTTCATATAAGTCCATCTAAATAAATTCACATGGAAATGATCAAATTAATGCATGCAACTTTCACACATGCATTTGCTAACATCATAAACATAGAATATAACTTCTAATTACGTATAAGACTCGGTTTAACGGTCCCGACACCACTTCCCGACTAGGGTCAAATTAGGGACGTCACATAAAATAAAGCCTAGGATCTCTAAGTCTTTCTCTCAACTTTCGACCTTTAGTATCTAAGATAATGGCATCATGGTCAGAAGTAGATTGACAGATCACCTTAGTCTCCATAAAGGGGAAACTAACCACATCATTAACAGACATTAAAAAACGATCAAGTCTCTCCTTAACCAATCAGTATTGTCCCCATTATTAACCTAGGTAAACCATCCATTGTCTGTTTTCAAATCAACCATCGAGAGCTCATTGACAACCCACCGAAAGTCCTCTATAAGAGCACTTGGCTTGCTGCTGCCCCCTCTTTTTTTTTTTGCATTATCGAAAATGGCATTAAAATCATCCCTAATGATCCATTTTTCTGTAACAGACTTACCAACCCTTCTCAGCATATTCCATAAGCATTATCTTTTGTTAGGTTTGGCATTTCCGTAGAATCTCGTGAACCGGATGGGATTGTCATTCTCCAAGTGGATTATCGAGTCAATATGGTTACTGGAATAAGTTTGAACTTCGACCTTATTGCTTTCCTTCCACATCATGACTAGTCCACCACTTTTGCCATTTGCGTTAACAGCCCAGCAACCTTCCATTTTGCACTTACTGGGAACAGAAAAGAATTTATTAGCATTGATTTTTGATTCGCAAAGGAAGATTACATCAGGATCATTAGCAACAAGCAGTTGCTTTAATTCATGAACTATCGCAGGGTTTCCAATCCCACGACAGTTCCAGCAGAGGATCTTCATTGGTTTTGCACGACCCATGAATCCATTTCCTTTGAGATGCAAAACTCACCAGGACAGAAATAGAAGCTTTTCCCTATTCGACTCCTTCGATGCATCAAAAAAGTGACAATATATAGGGAAAACCACGACCCGAGCGCCAGGGATCAAACAACTTCCTAGAACATGGAGTCTGCTCTATAAAACACAGCAAAGAGGAAAACAAAAAATAGTATTAATCCAAAAGAACCGACACCGTCACCTAATCTTTTCAAAGAGACACACCCACCGTTAAAATCCTATCCCCGCTTCAAGAAAGAAAGCACAAACAAAAGAAAACAAGAAAATGAAACAGAACAAACTTAAAATCTAACAGTTTCTTGAAAATAGAACGCAAGAAAACTTAGAAATCAGATGACAGCATTTGATAACTCAAAGTTTGCATGCTTTTTAAACCTATTAAGACGACAGAAATCTTATGAGAAATCATCGTTGAAAAGTCAAAGGAAACTGAATCTACCATTAATGGTTTGCATGTAGCATGGTACAAACCATGCAAAAATGATGTACATGACTCAATTCACTTTTTCGGATAAAAGAAAGAGAAAAAGAATAAAATAAGAAATGAAGAAATGACAAAACCTTGATAATCGCGATGAATCAGCTGATCAAAATAGGGTCTGATCATGCTAGAAAGAAAGACAATGTGTCGATGCCACAAAAATTCGCCTATACACCCTCGATTGACCCGGCACCGCAAGACCTTTGACAAAGACCTCCCATGTCAGAACACCAGTCATGTTTCTTGAGGGGTCGTTACGACCAAGTGTTTACCTTACACCAAGTTTGCCACCTGGGACCTTAGGGTCGGGTCGTGCAAAACAACGAGGGGGACCGGATCGGGGGAAGGACGAATCGAAGTAGCAAGGCCACTCTACCACTTACAATACCCGTCGCGTATTTAAGTCATCTGTAAAGGATTCTACCCACCGCTCAGTGGGAATTATGCTCCAAGGAGGCACCCGTGACTTGACTGCCGCAGTCGCTGCACCTACGACACGTGCCCTTGGGGGCCAAAGGCCCTTATTGTGGGTCAGTAATCAGGCAACGGGCGCGTTTGTCGCTTCTAGCCCAAATTCTGACTTAGAGGCTTTGAGTCATAATCTAGCGCACAGTAGCTTCGCGCCACTGGTTTTTCAACCAATCGCGATGACAATCGTGCAAATCAACTGTTTCTCTCGTACTAGGTTGAATTACTATTGCAATGCAGCCATCAGTAGGGTAAAACTAACCTGTCTCACGATAGTCTAAACCTAGCTCACGTTTCTTATTGGTAGGTGAACAATCTGTAACAGTCCGATTTAGACCTTAATCGGAATGCTGGTTTTAAGACCACGAATCTGAGTAAAAATATATTTAAATATTATTTTTCATGTTTATTATATGTGAATTTGCATGTGTGAAAATTTCGTATGAAAATTTGATTGTTTGTGTGCTTAATTAAATAAAAAGGGCTTAATCGCATAAAATGTAAAATTTGCATGCTAATTGTTAAAGTGCCTAATTGCTTTGTTCTTTTAATGTAGGGTACTTATAATGAAATTATACCATTGAAATTGGCATGGACACATTCGGTCACTAGTTAGTGGGTGGAAATAATATTGAAATAATTAAAGTTATATTATAAGTAATAATATGTATATATTATAACATAAAATAAAAACAACCATGCATGTACTTTGTTATTTCCGAAATTAAAGAAAATAAGAAAGAAAAGAAAGCTTTAAGGGTTCGGCAACTTATTAAGCTCAATTAAGGTATGTAATTAGCTCAGTTTTTGATAATTTTTACGTTTTTGAGATCGTTGCTTCGAATACTACTCGACCCATGTTTGAATTTTTGATTTTGGTGAATATTTTGTGTTATGCCATTGATGAATATTTGTGTTTGTGATGTTTGATGATGAAATATCAAAAATATGTTTTAGATTAACATGTTTTGTATTGGAGTTTTTGATGATTTTGGGTTATTAGGACTAAAATTGCAAAAATAATAAATTGAGGGATTAAAATGTGAAATAGATCAAATATATGGTCTAGTATGGTTATACGGAAAATTCGGCCCAACTATATTGTTGTGAGATTTTGTGTATTTTGTGTTTTGTGCAATTAGGACTAATTTGTAAAAGTATGAAATATTAGGGGTAAAATGGTAATTTACCCATTTATATGTTGTTGGATTAAATTGAATGAAATTGTGTTTAAATAAGGTTAATTTGAAATTATATAGATCAAGAACAAAGGAAACTGGACTCGGATCACGGAATAACAAAAATAATCGAATAGCCGTTTTGTAACATCCGTCGATATCTGAGGTAAGTCTTTAAGCAATTAAACATGGTTTATTTTAAACATAGAATGTTTTACTATGATGTTTCAAATTTTATAGTCTATTATTATGTTAGCCGAATGTGATATATCAATGATTTACTGTGGTTGAGTTTTATTCGACTGATTTAAAATCCCTGGAAGTGTGTATCTGTTACATGGAATATTGGACTATTCGATATATGAAATGTTGTGGAATGACTCTATAATTGGGATATTCAGGCTTTGAGATTAGCAAGCTTTGTTCTGGTGACATTGATCGAGCTTCGTGCCTAGTAGGCTTATTAGCGGCGAATAAATATCAGACCTTGGTTCTAGCAGGCCTTGTGCCGGTGTGTGATTCAGACTTATGCCTAGCAGGTTTTATACCGGTGATTTGTTTACAAGTCTGTGATTAAAAATTTCAAATTATTGTGGATATTGAGCAAGTGAAATTTAGATAAATTACCTTGTATATGTTCGGCCACATAGGTAAGTACATGTAAGCTTATATTAAACTTGTATATTCAGCTGCATGTGAGGTTATATTGAATTTTAGTATTCGATTACATGTGAACTTATATTGAAATTGTATACTTAGATATATGTGAATTTATCTTAAATATGCATATTCGGCCATATGTGATGTTCTTTTGAATTTGAACTATAAGTTACATGTGATATTTTATTTAACTTTTATATATTCGGCCACATGTGATAATATAATAAATTTTGTGTATTAGGCCCTATATGTAAGTGTCTATGTGATGATATAATTGATCTTGTATAATTGGCTATATAGGAAACATTTATGTGCTGTTATATAATTGATTTTTTTTGAACATTTGGTCAAGGTATCTTAATATGTTAAAGTATAACATTATTGATATATGGTTAGTTTGAATGTTTTGATTATTCAGTGAGTTGTTTATTTTGCTTAAGGCTTACTAAGCTAAGTTAGCTTACTCTGTGTATTTTTGCTACTCTGTTTTATAGATTTTGGTTGTAAGTTACGAGCTCGGGGATCGTTATCGAAGTCATCCACACTATCGTCAACTTTCAGTAATTTTAAAAGTCTATTTTCGAACTTATGGCATGTATAGGCTAATATGTATTTTGTTCAACTTTGGGTATGTATAATTTGAGCCATGCGAAAATGGCTTTACTTCTAAGTTTAGTTTCGATCATCTTTGGTTACGGATTAAACTGTTTTGTTATAACACTATGATATATGTGTTGGAAATGGTTTGATAGTGATATAAATTTGTGCATTGAAGTTGATTAATGATTAGGTTATGGTATGAAGAAATTGGTCATAAAGATGATTGGTTTGTTATGGTTATATTTGGTATTTGAAATTGAGAATGGATAAATATGCTGCGTATATGGATTAAATACTAAGTTTGAATTTAGCTATACTTGGTTGTGGTGCGAATTTGTTTTAGTTAACATGTTAAGTACTATGAATAAATGATTATTTGAATTTTTTTTATTATAGAATATAGTCAAGATATTATATCTGATTCGACTTTAAAGGTTATTAGATTATGTCCAAACATCATATAACTTTGCCTTGATATGTTCATTATATGGTATGAGAAAATGCATGTTTTGATTATATAATTGTTAGTTAAATGACTATGACTGAAGAAATGGTATTCGGTTATGAAATGGTACTTATGAAAATTATTTTTGAGTCACCTATGATTCGGCACTTGTGAGTATACATGAAATGAAGTGGATGAATGTATTATTATTTGAGTTGAATATTTACAAGATAAAAATATTGAAATTTGAGAATTTGGTTATGATCTATATTCGTTGAAAAGAAAGAAATAAAAATATGTGTATTTAGTCATATGTATTAGGTTTCCATGACAAATTATACATTTAAGTAATAAAAGTTAGTTTCATAAATAATCTATTACATGGTATTAGCATGCATAAATGTACGTTAGTATTTTGTGAAGTATGTACTAGTTTAAAAATAAATTTTGACCGATTTTTGAAATTGGTTTTTATATATAATTGTTCGGAATTGTGTTTTTAGTTAACTAATGCCTCGTAACCCTAGTTCATGGTGTTACACAATCAGCACTTGGTGAATTCTGCTTCATAATGATAGGAAAAGCCGACATCGCTATGAACACTTGGCTGCCACAAGCCAGTTATCCCTACGGTAACTTTTCTGACACCTCTAGCTTCAAATTCTAAAGGTCTAAATGATTGATAGGCCACGCTTTCACGGTTTGTATTCGTACTGGAAATCAGAATCAAACGAGCTTTTACCCTTTTGTTCCACACAAGATTTCTGTTCTCATTGAGCTCATCTTAGGACACCTGTGTTATCTTTTAACAGATGTGCCACCCCAGCCAAACTCTCCACCTAACAATATCTTCCCCCTGGATCGGCTGGCCGAAGCCAGCCTAGGGTCCAAAAATAGGGGCCGTGCCCCGCCTCCAATTCACGAAATAAGTAAAATAACGTTAAAAGTAGTGGTATTTCAATTTCGCCTGAGAGCTCCCACTTATCCGACATCTCTCAAGTCATTTCACAAATTCGGAATAGAGTCAAGCTCAACAGGGTCTTCTTTCCCTGCTGATTCTACCAAGCCCATTCCCTTGGTTGTGGTTTCGCTGGATAGTAGACAGAGACAGTGGAAATCTCGTTAATCCGTTCATGCGCGACACTAATTAGATGATGAGGCATTTGGATACCTTAAGAGAGTTATAGTTACTCCCGCCGTTTACCCGCGCTTTCTTGAATTTCTTCACTTTGACATTCAGAGCACTGGGCAGAAATCATATTGCGTGAGCATCTGCAGAGACCATCGCAATAATTTGTTTTAATCAAACAGTTTGATTCCAAATGTCCGTACCAATTTTGAGTCAATTGTTCATCGCCCGGGAAAGGCCCCCGAGGGAGCCGTTCCCAGCCTTTCCCCCGGTCGACATGCAGTGACCTGCTCTTGCCACAGCAGCAGCTCAGCATGCATCGGTAGCCGACGAGTTCGGGACTGAGACCCCTATGCCCAACCCTCAGAGCTAATCCTTTTCCTGAGGTTACGGATCCATTTTCCCGACTTCGCTTGCCTATATTGTTCCATTGACCAGAGGCTATTCACCTTGGAGACCTGATGGGGTTATGAGTATGACCGAGCACAGACAGTACTTGGTCCTCTAGATTTTCATGGCTGTCGAGGGTACAACGGACACCACTCGACGTGTGGTACTCTTCCGGTCACTAGACCCTATCTTCGACTAAGCCGTTTCCAGGATGGACAGTCCATTAAATAGAAAAGATAACCCTTCCTGAGGTCCCCACCGTTGTCTCTGCACTCCCTAACATTGTCGTCATCCACCGCGTCTCGACTAACACATGTGCAAGTGACGTTCACATGGAACCTTTCCCCTATTCGGGCTTTAAAGTTCTTATTTGAATATTTGCTACTACCACCAAGATCTGCACCGACGGCCGCTCTGTCTGGGCTCGCGCCCCAGGTTTTACGGTAACTGTCGCACCTTTCCACTCATCGGGGCCTAGCCCTTACCTCGACAATCGAGTATAGGTCACACGCTGATGCGCCATCCATTTTCGGGGCTAGTTGATTCGGCATGTAAGTTGTTACACACTCCTTAGCGGATTTCGACTTCCATGACCACTGTCCTGTTGTCTTAATCGACCAACACCCTTTGTGGGTTCTAGGTTAGCGTGCAGTTAGGCACCATAACCTGACATTTAGTTCATCCCACTTCGCCAGTTCTGCTTACCAGAAATGGACAGGGAACCAGCTACTAGATGGTTCGATTAGTCTTTCACCCCTATACCCAAGTCAGATGAACGATTTGCATGACAGTATCACTGTGGACCTCCACCAGAGTTTCCTCTGGCTTCGCCCCACTCAGGCATAGTTCACCATCTTTCGAGTCTCGACAACATACTCTCACTCGAACCCTTCTTAGAAGATCAAGTTTGATCAGCAGTGCACCCGCGAGGGATCCCGCCAATCAGCTTTCTTGCGCCTTACGAGTTTTCTAACCCATTGACTCGCACACATGTCAGACTCCTTGTTTCTTGTTTTAACACGAGCCGAACGGGAGCCCGCAGGCCATCGTACGGAGCACGCAAGTGCCAAAGCACGCCGAGACGGCACGTGTTGGATCCCACGATCGAGGTGAAGACATCTTCACGCATCGGTCCATGCCCCAAGCTGATCGACGAACCGGTTCACCATTCTACATCTAACCGGGGCACATCGCCTGCCCCATCCGCTTCCCTCCCAACAATTTCAAGCACCTTTTGACTCTCTTTTCAAAGTCCTTTTCATCTTTCCCTCGCGGCACTTGTTCGCTATCATCTCTTTCCCATATTTAGCCTTGGATAGAATTTACTGCCTGATTAGGGCTGCATTCCCAAACAACCCGACTTGTAGACAGCGTCTCGTGGTGCAACAGGGTCCGAGCACGACGGGGCTCTCACCCTCTCCGGTGCCCCTTTCCAGGGGACTTAGGCTCTGTCCACTACTAAGGACACTTTTTCAGACTACAATTTAGAAGCCGGTGGCGCCCAATTCTCAAGCTAGGCTTTTCCTGGTTCACTCGCTATTATTGGGGGAATCCTAGTAAGTTTCTTTTCCTCCGCTTATTGATATGCTTACACTCAGCGGGTAATCCCGCTTGACCTGGGGTCGCGATGCAAGCACCATCCTTGCGATGCCGAAAAGGTTTAAGGGTCTCGATCTATGAACATGCAAGACTCCGAATGAGGTTGCTTACAGTATTACCACTGATCGTCGCAACAAATATGTTGTCGAGGACTCCAATTTAGTCCAACCGCTGGCTATGAGCGCACAGGAGGCCAATTTTTGCCCGCGGTCCAACCGAGTCCCAAGGGATCGGGGTTGGATGGAGGCAATGATGCGTGACAGCCAAGCAGACGTGCCCTCAGATCTAATGGCTTTGGGGCATTACTTGCATTCAAAGACTCAATGGTTCACAGGATTCTGCAATTCACACCAAGTATTGCATTTCGCTACGTTCTTCATCGATGCGAGAGTCGAGATATTCGTTGCCGAGATTTGTTCTATATGTTTTGTGACAAAAGAACAACATCACTGAAGCACTGACACCGCGAACGGTGTGACGACAGAAGACGTGCCCTTTTTTCATTTCAATTCCTTGACGTGATTAGCGTCGAGGGTTTGTTCGTTTTGCATCAAAAAGGTTGATTCTGACATCTCACCCCATCCAATGGGCAAAGGGACAACAAAACCAGCAGCTCTGACTCATGGGGGTGGCAACGGACGATAATGTGCCCGCACCAACTCTGATGTTGTTTACAATGCGTTCACGGGTCCTTCAGCTAGGCAGGTTTCGACAATTATCCTTCCGCAGGTTCACCTATAGAAACCTTGTTACGACTTCTCCTTTCTCTAAATGATAAGGTTCAGTGGACTTCTCAAGACGTCAAGGGTAGCGAACCGCCCACGTTGTTGCAATCCAAAGGGCAGGGACATCGCCAACGCGAGCTGATGACTCATGCTTACTAGGAATTCCTCGTTGAAGACTAACAACTGCAATGAACTATCCCCATCACGATAAAATTTCAAAGATTACCCGAGCCTATCGGCCAAGGCTATAGACTCGTTGAATACATCAGTGTAGTGCACGTGTGGCCCAGAACATCTAAGGGCATCACAGACCTATTATTGCCTCAAACTTCCGTGGCCTAAAAGGCCATAGTCCCTCTAAGAAGCTAGCCACGGAGGATCACCTCCATGTAGCTAGTTAGCAAGCTGAGGTCTCATTCGTTAATGGAATTAACCAGACAAAAAAAATCACTCCACCAACCAAGAACGGCCATGCACCACCACCCATAGAATTAAGAAAGAGCTCTCAGTTTCTCAATCCTTACTATGTCTGGACCTGGTAAGTTTCCTCGTGTTGAGTCAAATTAAGCCGCAGGCTCCACTCCTGGTGGTACCCTTCTGTCAATTCCTTTAAGTTTCAACCTTGAGACCATACTCCTCCTGGAACCCAAAGACTTTGATTTCTCATAAGGTGCCGGTAGAGTCCTAAAAGTAACATCCGTTGATCCCTGGTCGGCATTGTTTATGGTTGAGACTAGGACGGTATTTGATCGTATTCGAGCCCCCAACTTTCTTTCTTGATTAATGAAAACATCATTGGCAAATGCTTTCGAAGTTGTTCGTCTTTCATAATGTAACACCCCGTACCCGAGACCGTTACCGGAGTCGAACACGAGGTGCTAACCGACTAATTCATTTACTCGCACAGTCCAATTAAAAATTTTCCAGACGACTGGCTAACTGCATCACTGTCACCTTAAAAATCATAACTTGAGTTCCACAACTCGAAAATCAGATTCGTAATTTTTCCCCAAAACTAGACTCATATGTCCATCTAATATTTTTTTTTTGAATTTTTGGTCGGGCCAATTAGTATAGTTTATTAGTTAAAGTCTCCCCCATTCCAGGGTTCGACTACACTGACCTTCATGCATTACGAATTGGATATCTCCCTGTACAGGGATTCAATACTGATGCCGTTTCTTTCTATAGAAACTAGACTCAAAAAGGAATCTATACATATATGGAATGACTTCTAAATGTCTCTGGTTAATTTATAATGAATTTACAAAGTCAGATCAGAGGATCCAGAAACCGTTCTGGCCCTGTCTCACGAAAACTTTAACATCTCATAATATAATGTTCATATGAACGTTTCGTTACTTTCCTATGAAAATAGATTCATCAAGGTTCGATTACATAATTTATTCGCTATTTAATTCCATTCCTACTATTTTTAGAGATTTTTCACATCCACATCACTGCTGCTGCCAGCATTTATTTTTAAGGTAAACTTTACCTATTTCACGATCCTCCATGGATCAACTAGAGTTTGTCATACATATACCAAAAGTGATCATGAATAACCATTCCCATGACTAACCGTTACCAACATTTCCATACCTCTCGATGGACGACATACAAAATGATTACAATGCTATGATCAAAGTATACTTAAAGCCATTTTCGCATGGCTTATATACATTAACCAAAATATCCTCCCGCTACTAGTCTATTCTATACATGCCATAAGATAATCCAAAACATAGCAAGTACCAAACAAAGGATGGTGATAGTGTGACTAGTTGTTGACGATCCCCGAGCCTGTAGCTTCCAAATGAGATCTATAAAATGAGGAAACAAAGTAAATGGAGTAAGCATTACAATGCTTAGTAAGTTTTAAGCAAAGTCAACAGATACAACCAAATTATAACATAGTTGTTCGTATTTTATTTCACTCTTCTTTCTAGCATACCATCCCTTTACCGAATATGCACATCTCAACATATACAGAGGCAAATAAACTTTCACATAAAAGTGAGCTCATGTGACATAGATATATTGTATGATTTCACATAACCTCTCACACCGATCCGATGTCACATACTCATAGGAATAGTCTCATGGATTGCTCTCGTATGCATCACATAACTACCTTATAATTTAGTTCAAATCAAGCTCACATATAAACTTGGAGTACATACTGCTTAACCTTTCGACCGAATATATATTTATAAGCAATTCTTATTACGAAGTCTTATAGCTTTAACCTCTACTCGGATTATCGGCGAGACCTTTAGCTCGCATTTAAATCTCCACATCAAGTCATCGGGTCTTACCCGACATACTCTCCACACGTAGTCATCGGGTCATTAGAGCTCGGATATAGTACAAGCACGAAGCCTACGGTCATTAATCGGTGATAATATTCTCGCATAAAGCCTCATGGGTTTTAACCCTGATATAGTACTAACACAATTGCCCTTCGGGACTTATCACATTTACACACTTCCACATCCATCACGTTGACCACTAGGCCTTATCACATATATACACACTTTCACATTCATCACATCGGCCATTAGGCCTTATCACATATATACACACTTTCACATTCATCACATCGGCCATTAGGCCTTATCACATATATACACACTTTCTCATTCATCACATCGCCATTAGGCCTTATCACATATATATATCTCATACATATTTCATATTTTTCTTGTACATCAATTTCAGCAATAGCTTATAAGCAACTCAAATAGTTTCATCAAAGTTTACAACAAAATCACATATTCACTACATGCAGTTTTCCTGAGCAACAGTCACTAAATTGTTTATAACTAGAGCTACAAAACTCAAAATCAATTTCTGTTAATTTTCCCGAATGTAGACTCACGTATCTTTCATCCATAAAATTTTCAGAATTTTAGGTGTGGCCAATCAATACCAGATTTTTCTTAAAGTTTCCCTGTTTCACTGTTTGACTAATCTGACCACTCTTCACTACAAATCAAATTTCTCATTGTACAGAATTCAAAATGTGTTCTATTTGATTTCATTTAAAACTAGACTCATTAAGGAGTCTAAGCATATAAATCTTATCTTATAACCATTTTTGTACAAATTATAATGATTTTCCAAAACAGAACAGGGATTTCGGAGTCATTCTGACACTGTCCCACACAACTTCAAATATCTCTTTATAGGAAATTTCTTTGCTTCCATGGTCTCTTTTATAAGAAACTAGACCAACTGAGCTTTGATTACATATTTTATTCAGCCTATAATTCCACACCAACAATTTATAGTGATTTTCTAAAATCACATTACTGTTGCTGTCCAAGCAAATTATCACAATTTGCTCTTAAATTTCAAGTCCAAACACTTATGAACTTACCATTTGGGTTTAAGACATATCATGGCCACATCATATCTTATTAAATCAACTCATTATGTCCTATTATGATTGAATTTACTCAACGATTAATCACTTAAAACTTACCTCGGAAGTGGTTGACGACTAGATATCCACGGCTATTCGCTTACTTTCTCTTTCCCTTATCCGACTTTGATCCTCTAGGCTCTTGAGCTAAATCAAACAATTTACTTCCCAATCAAACACAATCACACGGCATCCATATACATTTTAGAACCATTCTTAACATATTTACTACTCAAGCATGTAACTTAACAACTTAACCATTAGTTGCGAACCACAAACAAAACACATTCATACGTCAATATCTCAAACCTTACCATAACAACCAATATGCAAGATATCACATATACATAACTTAGCTTATGAGAACATATGTATTACATCATAAACACATCTTTTACCAATTACCTCAATTAAGCCAAATTTTTATAATCAACCACAAAGAAAAATATACCACAAATCACACTTCCAAAATGAGCTACCTCCATGGCCGATTATACTTCATCATTAACATATCTCATTTTCAATCATATAATCAACATTTGTTCAAGACATCAAACCTCTTTAATTTCGGCTATTACTAATATAAACATTCACAAATCATATTCTTAGGTAGACCGATTTCTTTCCATAACACATTCATCATCAATACATAGATGAAACAATCAAAATCCCTTCCTTTATACCCTAGCCGAATGCTCCAATCATCCATCAAAATTACAAATTTTAGCATGGGCTAAGTAAGAACCATGATTATTTATCTAAAACAAGTTAAAAATTGCACCATTTGACATAATATACTAACCTTCTTAATGACTCAAGTGACCAAAAATTCTTCCCCTCCTTTGTTTCTTCTATTTGGCCATGTTGAACAACCAAGAAAGAATTTTGTTTCTCCTCCCCTTTCTCTAGTCACGGCAATGGGGGGGGGGGAACATGGATGAGACAACTTTGTTCTCATCACCCCTCCCATCCATTTCTTTATTACTAACCCTTTGTTTTATTCTTTCTCCCATAACACACTAACACAACATGTTTCCAGCATGTTTCACCCCATAACATTTTGT
This sequence comes from Gossypium arboreum, assembly GCF_025698485.1. Taxonomy (NCBI): domain Eukaryota; kingdom Viridiplantae; phylum Streptophyta; class Magnoliopsida; order Malvales; family Malvaceae; genus Gossypium; species Gossypium arboreum. Next base: position 12,716,420 of record NC_069071.1, read on the forward strand.
CCATCCTCATGCTCATGGCCACCACTACATATTAGGGGAAAATTGACATGCAAGTCCTCCCTTTGACTACATGCACTATTAGATCCTTGTAGATTAGCCTATCACATTTCAAAAGTGTCACACAAGTCCTTTTGACTAAATTCACATGCAATTTACTAAATCGAAGCTTAAAATTTTCGCACATTCATATTCACATATTTTAAACCATAAATATCACATCCAAATAATTTGGTGACTCGGTTTAGCGGTCCCGAAACCGCTTCCGACTAGGGTCACTTTAGGGCTGTCACAACTCTCCCCACTTAAGAAATTTTCGTCCCTAAAATTTCTACCGATGCATAGTTTAGAATAATGTCCTCTTATTGAATTATATTCATATAAACATTATCTCATCGATAGCAATTGTAATTCATTATTGATTTCACATCGATCTATAAAATCATTTTCTTATCTCAAAACAAATACATAAACATTTCTACAAGTATGCACATATATCTCATTTCCTTGATTTCATAAGCAATAATCACTTAATTTAATTCACAATTGCATTTCAAACACATATCAAGCACATACTAACATGTATAATTCACATCATCAACCCATATATTTGTAACCCACATTTTCATCCATGTATAAGTCAGAACTCGGCGAAAATACACATATACTCAAACATCCCAATAAATATCCTTTATAACTCCATCGTATCTCAATATTCAACTTAACTTATTTCCAACAGAAAATTCAACTTCCACACACCTGAACATTTAATTCATTCAGCACATACGAACATACCTCATTGCTGGAATTTTTGCAAGCGTATTAACTGAAATTTTTACAGCAAGATTGCTCATTTCCGAATCACGTACCTTCGGGATTTAACCGGATATAGCGACTCACTCGATTGTCTTCGGGGCATAGCCCGGTCATAGTGATTCGCACAATTGCCTTCGGGAATTAGCCCGGATTTAGTAACTCGCACAAATGCCTTCGGGAATTGACCCGGATTTAGTCACTTAGCACAAAAGCCTTCGGGACTTAGCCCGGATACCATTCGAATAACCAAGCACATATATCAACAAATCAATACACATTCTTATTACATTCTCATTACCAAAGCTCAAACACAAGACACTTATCATATTTACAATTTCGGCTCAATAGCCACACACCAAGAGCATGATTTCGATTTGCTTAAAACATGATCTAATCAAATCATAATTTAAGCTCTATTTACTCAAGAACTTACTTCACATTACCAACCCTTATGTTCATACACAAAGACCAACTTAGCCAAAGGCCGGTAGCTCGTTTATCAACCTGAATAATACTTACTTGTAAGGGCTCAACTAATTCAAGCACATATAGCTCTTACAATGCCATATCCTAGATATGGTCTTACATATTCTCACATATCGAGCCGATGCCATGTCCCAGGCATGGTCTTACACATTATCTCAAATCAATGCCTTCGTCCTAGACGAGGTCTTACATGAATTCCACTTCACACACTTAGTGCCCACTGACCGATCTCGCACTCATAGTGCTCGGTTAAAGGGATTTACACACGCACAGTGCCTCTAATCATTCACACACATAGTGCTCTTATTCATTCGTTATTACACATTGAAATGACTTACCCAAGTCTATAAACATCACGTATGTACACTTTTAAACATATCGTCTCATATAAATTTGAATTCGTATAATAATGAACACTTAAACTTTGCTCAATTTACCGGCACGAAGCCTACTAGGCACGAAGGCCCGAATACACGTCACCAGCATGATTGCTCTTCGGGACCTAGCCCGGATACATCACTAGCACGAATGCTCTTCGGAACTTAGTCCGGATACATCACTAGCACGAATGCTCCTCGGAACTTAGTCCGGATATGTCACTAGCACGAATGCTCTTCAGAACTTAGTCCGGATACATCACTAGCACAAATGCTCTTCGGAACTTAGTCCGGATACATCACTATGCTCTTCGGAACTTAGTCCGGATACATCACTAGCACGAATGCTCTTCGGAACTTAGTCCGGATACATCACTAGCACGAATGCTCTTCGGAACTTAGTCCGGATATATCACTCTCAATTCTCATGGTCATATACACATATAGCAATACACATTAGTATATCATTTACATTAATTGAATACAAACACAACATGCTTATCGACCATTCAACTTCCAGTTCCATAGCCACATACAAAGAATCACATTTATAGTCATAACACTCTTTCAAAATTGCATCACTTATACCCTTAATTCAATCCAAATCGAAATTCAAATACGAGTACATGATGCGCACTGATCAACTTAATAATTTAGGCATATCTAAGTGAATTTATATCGCAAATTCTCATAGTCGAAGCTTGCTACAATTTCGATCGGGATCAAGATTCATTACAATACAAAGAACCACATTTTAATAGTCAAAAATCATCACACTATCATTTTATCACTTTATGGCATGTATAAATAGACTCACGCGTGCTACATTAGTCCTAGAATTGACTAAACCGTAGCTCTGATACCAATATAATTGTAACACCCACTCGAGACCGTTATCGAGTCGAACACGAGGTGCTAACCGACTAATTCATTTACTCAAGACAAATTCAATTAAAATTTTCCAGACGATCGCTAACGCATCACCGTCACCTTAAAATCATAACTTGAGTTCCACAACTCGAAAATCAGATTCGTAATTTTTCCCCAAAACTAGACTCATATGTCCATCTAATATTTTTTTGAATTTTGGTCGGGCCAATTAGTACAGTTTATTAGTTAAAGTCTCCCCATTCCGGGTTCGACTACACTAACCTTCATGCATTACAATTGGATATCTCCTGCAGGATTCAATACGATGCCGCTTTCTTTCTATAGAAACTAGACTCAAAAAGGAATCTATACATATATGGAATGACTTCTAAATGTCTCTGGTTAATTTATAATGAATTTACAAAGTCAGATCGGAGGATCCAGAAACCGTTCTGCCCTGCCTCACTAAAACTTTAACATCTCATAATATAATGTTCATATGAACGTTTACGTTACTTTCCTATGAAAATAGATTCATCAAGGTTCGATTACATAATTTATTCGCTATTTAATTCCATTCCTACTATTTTTAGAGATTTTTCACATCCACATCACTGCTGCTGCCAGCATTTATTTTTAAGGTAAACTTTACCTATTTCACGATCCTCCATGGATCAACTAGAGTTTGTCATACATATACCAAAAGTGATCATGAATAACCATTCCCATGACTAACCGTTACCAACATTTCCATACCTCTCGATGGACTACATACAAAATGATTACAATGCTATGATCAAAGTATACTTAAAGCCATTTTCGCATGGCTTATATACATTAACCAAAATATCCTCCGCTACTAGTCTATTCTATACATGCCATAAGATAATCCAAAACATAGCAGTACCAAACAAAGGATGGTGATAGTGTGACTAGTTGTTGACGATCCCCGAGCCTGTAGCTTCCAAATGAGATCTATAAAACAGAGGAAACAAAGTAAATGGAGTAAGCATTACAATGCTTAGTAAGTTTTAAGCAAGGTCAACAGATACAACCAAATTATAACATAGTTGTTCGTATTTTTATTTCACTCTTCTTTCTAGCATACCATCCCTTTACCGAATATGCACATCTCAACATATACAGAGAGCAAATAAACTTTCACATAAAAGTGAGCTCATGTGACATAGATATATTGTATGATTTCACATAACCTCTCACACCGATCCGATGTCACATACTCATAGGAATAGTCTCATGGATTGCTCTCGTATGCATCACATAACTACCTTATAATTTAGTTCAAATCAAGCTCACATATAAACTTGGAGTACATACTGCTTAACCTTTCGCCTGAATATATATTTATAAGCAATTCTTATTACGAAGTCTTATAGCTTTAACCTCTACTCGGATTATCGGCGAGACCTTTAGCTCGCATTTAAATCTCCACATCGAAGTCATCGGGTCTTACCGGACATACTCTCCACACGTAGTCATCGGGTCATTAGAGCTCGGATATAGTACAAGCACGAAGCCTACGGTCATTAATCGGTGATAATATTCTCGCATAAAGCCTGCGGGGTTTTAACCCGGATATAGTACTAACACAATTGCCCTTCGGGACTTATCACATTTACACACTTCCACATCCATCACGTTGACCACTAGGCCTTATCACATATATACACACTTTCACATTCATCACATCGGCCATTAGGCCTTATCACATATATACACACTTTCACATTCATCACATCGGCCATTAGGCCTTATCACATATATACACACTTTCTCATTCATCACATCGGCCATTAGGCCTTATCACATATATATATCTCATACATATTTCATATTTTTCTTGTACATCAATTTCAGCAATAGCTTATAAGCAACTCAAATAGTTTCATCAAAGTTTACAACAAAATCACATATTCACTACATGCAGTTTTCCTGAGCAACAGTCACTAAATTGTTTATAACTAGAGCTACAAAACTCAAAATCAATTTCTGTTAATTTTCCCCGAATGTAGACTCACGTATCTTTCATCCATAAAATTTTCAGAATTTTAGGTGTGGCCAATCAATACCAGATTTTTCTTAAAGTTTCCCCTGTTTCACTGTTTGACTAATCTGACCACTCTTCACTACAAATCAAATTTCTCATTGTACAGAATTCAAAATGTGTTCTATTTGATTTCATTTAAAACTAGACTCATTAAGGAGTCTAAGCATATAAATCTTATCTTATAACCATTTTTGTACAAATTATAATGATTTTCCAAAAACAGAACAGGGGATTTCGGAGTCATTCTGACACTGTCCCACACAACTTCAAATATCTCTTTATAGGAAATTTCTTTGCTTCCATGGTCTCTTTTATAAGAAACTAGACCAACTGAGCTTTGATTACATATTTTATTCAGCCTATAATTCCACACCAACAATTTATAGTGATTTTCTAAAATCACATTACTGTTGCTGTCCAAGCAAATTATCACAATTTGCTCTTAAATTTCCAAGTCCAAACACTTATGAACTTACCATTTGGGTTTAAGACATATCATGGCCACATCATATCTTATTAAATCAACTCATTATGTCCTATTATGATTGAATTTACTCAACGATTAATCGCTTAAAACTTACCTCGGAAGTGGTTGACGACTAGATATCCACGGCTATTCGCTTACTTTCTCTTTTCCTTATCCGACTTTGATCCTCTAGGCTCTTGAGCTAAATCAAACAATTTACTTCCCAATCAAACACAATCACACGGCATCCATATACATTTTAGAACCATTCTTAACATATTTACTACTCAAGCATGTAACTTAACAACTTAACCATTAGTTGCCGAACCACAAACAAAACACATTCATACGTCAATATCTCAAACCTTACCATAACAACCAATATGCAAGATATCACATATACATAACTTAGCTTATGAGAACATATGTATTACATCATAAACACATCTTTTACCAATTACCTCAATTAAGCCAAATTTTTATAATCAACCACAAAGAAAAATATACCACAAATCACACTTCCAAAATGAGCTACCTCCATGGCCGATTATACTTCATCATTAACATATCTCATTTTCGAATCATATAATCAACATTTGTTCAAGACATCAAACCTCTTTAATTTCGGCTATTACTAATATAAACATTCACAAATCATATTCTTAGGTAGACCGATTTCTTTCCATAACACATTCATCATCAATACATAGATGAAACAATCAAAATCCCTTCCTTTATACCCTAGCCGAATGCTCCAATCATCCATCAAAATTACAAATTTTAGCATGGGCTAAGTAAGAACCATGATTATTTATCTAAAACAAGTTAAAAATTGCACCATTTGACATAATATACTAACCTTCTTAATGACTCAAGTGACCAAAAATTCTTCCCCTCCTTTGTTTCTTCTATTTGGCCATGTTGAACAACCAAGAAAGAATTTTGTTTCTCCTCCCCTTTCTCTAGTCACGGCAATGGGGGGGGGGGAACATGGATGAGACAACTTTGTTCTCATCACCCTCCCATCCATTTCTTTATTACTAACCCTTTGTTTTATTCTTTCTCCCATAACACACTAACACAACATGTTTCCAAGATGTTTCACCCCATAACATTTTGTCCATCCTCATGCTCATGGCCGCCACTACATATTAGGGGGAAAATTGACATGCAAGTCCTCCTTTTGACTACATGCACTATTAGATCCTTGTAGATTAGCCTATCACATTTCAAAAGTGTCACACAAGTCCTTTTGACTAAATTCACATGCAATTTACTAAATCGAAGCTTAAAATTTTCGCACATTCATATTCACATATTTTAAACCATAAATATCACATCCAAATAATTTGGTGACTCGGTTTAGCGGTCCCGAAACCGCTTTCCGACTAGGGTCACTTTAGGGCTGTCACACATAAATCCAAGAATTTCACCTTTAACTATGAAATACGAATGCCCCCGACTATCCCTGTTAATCATTACTCCAACCCCGAAGGCCAACATAATAGGATCAAAATCCTTTGATGTTATCCCATGCTAATGTCTACAAGCGTAGGCCTACTTTGAACACTCTAATTTCTTCAAAGTAACAGTGCTAGAGGAACGACCTAGCTAATTAAGGCCATGAGTGCATCGTCGACAATAAGGACGAGCAGACCGATGCTCACTATGAGGCAGACTAGCTGACCCACCCCTAAGTCCAACTACAATCTTTTTAACTGAAACAACTTAAATATACACTATTAGAGCTGGAATTATCGCGACTGCTGGCACCAGACTTGCCCTTCAATGGATCCTCATTAAGGGATTTAGATTGTACTCATTCCAGTTACTAGACTCATAGAGCCCGGTATTGTTATTTAATGTCACTACCTCCCATGTCATGATTGGGTAATTTGCGCGCCTGCTGCCTTCCTTAGATGTGGTATCCGTTTCTCAGGCTCCCTCTCTGGAATCAAACCCTAATTCTCCGTCACCCGTCCCTACCATAGTAGGCCACTATCCTACCATCGAAAGTTGATAAGGCAGAAATTTGAATGATGCGTCACTGGTACAAAGGCTGTACGATCCGTCGAGTTACCATGAATCATCAGAGCAACGGGCAAAGCCCACGTCGACCTTTTATCTGATAAATGCATCCCTTCTAGAAGTTAGGGTTTGTTGCACGTATTAGCTCCAGAATTACTACAGTTATCTGAGTAGGAAATGCCATCAAACAAATTATAACTGATTTAATGAGCCATTAGCAATTTCACAATCTGAATTTGTTCATACTTACACATGCATGCCTTAAGCTTTGAGACAAGCATATGATTAATGGCAGGATCAACCCAGTAGCATTCCTCTGAGATGTCGGTATTGCATGGCTCTCAACATGCCGAGGGAGCAATGAAGAGGTCATAACAAAGCACGAGCATCGTTCGTGTCAAGAGACAAAATGCATAGGCATCGAGAGACAAGGGCCTGAACCCTACTCTCAAAAATATTTTTCTCATCCGAAAGCAAGATCGAGCACCAGTGCACCGATGAGGCCACACCGATTTAAGGGGGCACATTCAGGACATAAGGCACGATTATGGTCCACCACGCACACCAAAAGGCACGAGATAAAGAAGGGACGACAACACATCCATAATTCCATCTGGCTTAAGTACGCAACACAGGATCCCAATCGCACCCCTTGGGTTCAATTAGAACAAGGGGAGTCAATGAAAAGGAGTGCGGCTCGACAATTCTATGTGGGTAGCATGGAGCCTAGCAATACACAACCAAAACACCACTCATATGCCCATTGCGTACTAGTAGATCACCCATGCACACCGGCCAACAACCCACCCAACCAATGTATTGGTAAGGGAGCGGAAGGAACAATGAAACGAGGGCACACTACAACCGCTTGGCACTAGAGCTACGAGGGGCAAAATCCCATTGGGACTTGGTCGAGCTAAGACCAAGCCTACAAGTAATGTGAAAGTGTACACAATCACAACAAGTAATAAAGTGACAAGTAAATGTCGAGTTATGGTACCCATAGGGACTGTGAAAAGAGTTATTTATGTAACACCCCTTACCCATATCCTATGTCGGGACAGGGTTCGAGGCATTACCGGACTTAAACATAAACATCCATACAAAACAGGGCCATAAAATTTAGACCAAATCAAATTCATCCAATCACATGCATATCATCCCTTATACGGGTCCATGAGACCCAAAACATATGTTGGGAGTGGTTTGGGACTAAACCGAAAACTTTTGGAACTTTTACTACACTTAAAAAATTTTCATACTTTGGAAAGTCACACACCCGTGTGGGTCGGCCATGTGGTCAAACACACGCCCGTGTGGCTTGGGACACGCCAGTGTCCTCATCCCATGTAACTCTCTATTTATGACGTCATGATCAATTTGGGGTCACACGGCAAAGTCACACACCCGTGTCTCGTGGCTATGTCATCCACATGGCTGGGACACATGGCCGTGTCTCTGCCCATGTGGCCAAGGAAATGGCTATTTTCCAAGTCATTTTCCACCCTCATTTGCACACTCACATACACTCTTTCAATGGAACTTAACATGGCACAATTAAGCTACCAACATAACCATAATCAAGGCTTAAACATATCGAAACAATTATTTACTATTCATAACAAAACTACCCACTTGAGCCATAGTAACTAAATTATTTATATCTTGAGCTACAGAACTCTAAATTAAGATCTGCTTGATTTTTCTGAAACTAGACTCAAATATATTCCTACCATAAAATTTTCAATATTTATGGTTTAGCCAATAAGTACAGTTAATTCTTCAAATTCGTCCCTATTCTGCTATTTGACAGTTTTGACCTTTCTTCACTAAAGATTAATTATCTCTTAGTACAGGAGTTGGATGATGTTCCTATTTATTTATCGTGAAATTATACTCATTAAGAAATTAAAAATATAAATTTTAACCCTCATGTATTTTTATAATATTTTTAATGATTTTCCAAAGTCAAAACAGGGGAACCCGAAATCATTCTGACCTTGTCTCATAAAAATTCAAATTTCTCATAAAATGAAATTCTTTTGCTTACATCGTTTGCTCCATGTAAAACTAGACTCAATAGGATTTAATTTCATATTTTATTCAACCTCTAATTTGATTTCCACTATTTTTGGTGATTTTTCAAATTTATATTAGTGCTGCTGTCCAAAACTATTTTAATGCTAATTTTACTCATTCATGATTCCCTTTTACTAACTTTCCTTAACATACCATTATGAACCACATGACACAATGACATTGGCATAGGCAAATGAGTAATTAATATACTTGTAACCCATTAGCCAATATAAGCCAATTTATATGGATGCATACCAAATCAAATCCTTATTCATTACAAGCCAATACATTTGGCCATATCATAATGACACATACACAAAATGACTAAGTCCCTATACATGCCATAGACTTAACATACTAACACTCACTTATACCCCAAATCATAGCTTGATAGTGTGATAGAATCTCTGACGATCTCCAACCCGAGCTAGCTGAATAAACCTATAAAAGGTGGGAAAGAAAAAGCAGTAAGCTATATAGCTTAGTAAGTCCATATGAAAATAATAAGTGAATCATTTACATGTATTTACCAATTTCATCAATATGTTCTCGTGGGTACACATTAATCAATTGCAATACCCATCTTTTAATCTATAAACATAAATGTATCATGTCTTAACATTAGTCAAGCAAATATAAACTCTCATAATAAAACACTTCAACATTTAACAAATCATTCCAGCATTCATAATAAAAGTGCATATTATATTCATATTTCCCAATTCATATAGTTTAACATCCTTCAATGGTCCAAAACTCTTAACTATCCATACTTTCATATCCATTTTTATTAGGCTTTTATGCTAATCTTTCTCTCTTTTCATTATTCATTGAATCACAACATTAAAAGAATAAGCACATCGTGTCTCAATTCAATTTGGCCTAAAAGCCTTACACATTATTGTCAATTGAATTCAATCATAAATATAAACCTATAATCACAAGGTCATCATAGAAAATCATTCTCATAGACATAACTCATTCATTTGCATTCTTACCACATACCAAGCTTAATGCTCATGAGTTTTGAGTACGTAGCTATACTATCTCATATAATAACCATATACTTATTCTTCTCATTGACTTACCCCTCGGGTTTTTCGTCAAGTTACTCAATAATTTACCCGTTGAACACTTGGAATACCATCAGATACATTATAATCTCGCACCTAAGTGCCCCATATGTAGCCAATGCTACCTCATATCACATATCACATGTTGCTAGCTTTCGAGCTACTCACAGGTCTACTCACACAAGCTATCAATCAGGATGTACCTACGCGGGCTGCTCACACAAGCTGTTAGGTATTCACAACACATGCCGGACTACCTAGCACTGATAGAACATACAAGACCAGCACCTGGACCGCCATAACATGTATCACATATATCATGAACTCAGACCACAACTCATGAGCTCAGATCACATAGTTCCTAGTGACATGTCACTTGTATCCTAAACTATTCCTAAGGTTCAAACGGGATTTCCTTAATTATACGTCTTCGTTGAACTCTTTTTGTAACAGTCCGGTTTTGACTCTAGTCAAAATAGTGGTTTTGAGCCCACATATTCGAGTCAAAAAAATATTTTAATATTATTTTCTGTATCTGTGATTTAATTTGTCTATTTTTGTGCTCGATTTTACAAAAAAGACTTAATCACGTAAAATGCAAAAGTTGCATGTTAATTTTTAATGGCGTTATTTGGCCTTGGATTTTAAAATAAGGGTCCTTGCATGGTAATTTTACCATTTACAAAGTAAGTGGGCAATATTGCACATGTGTTAGGTGAATTTAATGTTTTATAAAAAAGGTTATTTTTTGTAATTTGTAAATTAAAGCTTAAATAAATAAACAAAAACAAACAAAACAAAAGGTGGCCTTATTATCTTCTTGTTCAGCCGAAACTTAAGAAAGAAATAGGGGTTTTGAGTTTTTTTGAAATTTCAGCACTTTGGAACCTTGATTCGGGTATGTGTTTTGCTCCGTTTTTGATAATTTCTACGTTTCTGTAATCGTTGCTTTGTGTTCTTCAAAACCCATTTCTGAATTTCTATTTTTGTTGAAGATTATGAAATATGCCATTGATTATTATATGAGCTTTTTAATATTTTTTATATGGATTATGAAAGATATATGTGAGATTAACATACTTTGTTCTTAATTTTTTGAGGGAATAGAGCTATTTGGGCTAATTTGTAAAAATGAGGTTTTGAAGGACTAAATTGTGAATTAAATATGTTATTTGGGCTTGTATGGAAGATATGTATATTCGGCCAAGCTATAGTCTTGGTGATTTTTGCATATTTGTGATTTTGTGAAAAATGGACTAAATTGTCAAAGTGTGAAAATGTAAGGGCTAAAAATGCAAAGTGCCCTAAATATGTGTTCATGGATTATTTTGAATGAAATGAATGATTGAATGGTTGAATTTGAATTGTATTAGATCAAGAACAAAGAAAATTAGACTTAGATCGAGGGAAGTCCAAAATAGTCGAATAGTTGACTCGTTTCCGTCTGAAATTCGTTTGAGGTAAGTCAAATTACAATTATGGGCGTGTGACCTCAACAGAATTGGAAAAATTTTAAGTACTGAAAATTCTGAATGTGTTCGGTTTAGTTCCAACCTCTTCTAAAAGTATGTCTTAGGTCTTGTAGACTTCCATAAGAGATAAATTGTTGTTTTGCTTATGCATTAATATCATGTGATATCTGTGATTCTGTATTGATCTGTAATGTTATGTCTGTCCGGTAATGCCCCTTACCTATTTCAACGACGGTTACGGGATAGTGGTGCTATATTTTATTGGTATCAGAGCTATGGTTTAGTCTATTCTAGGACTACCATAGCATATGTGAGTCTAGCTATACATGCCATATATCTGAAAATGTGATAGTGTGATGAATCCTGACATTGAAATGTGCTTTTATATAGCAAATAGATCCTGATAGAGCTGTAGCTGACAATGTTGAAAGCAATGCGCCTGCTCCCGCGCAAGGGACGGTGCAAGCTAATTCTCGACCAGTTACGAGTAGCCGTGATGATGAGGCTAAACAAGCCTTCTATCATAAGATGAATGATTGGTTCACTCAGTATATTAGAACCAATCCGGCTATACAACAACCTCCACCCCCAGTTAATTCTTCTCAAATTCCTGTTATGCCACCAGTGAATCCAGTACAGATAAGTAAACCACCAGTTGATAAGATTAGAAAGTATGGGTGTGACATCCCAAAATTGACCATAGTCGGGATGTGGTTTCGGGACCACAAAACCGAGACACAAGAATAATTAATTATTATTTTCTATGTTTATTGTGCATGAACGTACATATGTGAAAATTTCGTGCCTTAATTTCGTCATTCGTAGGTGAAATTTATTAGAAAGGACTTATGTGAGGAAATTGAGAAATGTGCTAGGCTAATGTTAAAGTGGCCTATTGATACATATTAGAAAATGCTTGGACTTGCATGTCAAATTGCCAAATTTTCCTTATGGTGGCCGCCAAGTTAGATTGATGATGGGCAATATATTTGTTTGCCTTAGATATTATAATAAGAAATTGGATTATGGGAGACAAACTAAAATAAAGAAAGGAATTTAAAAGAAAGGGAATAAAATAAGAAAAAAAAGTGTGTGGATGCCTTCCCCCAAGTTGCCGTGAATGAGCAAAGAAAGAAAAAAAAGAGAGCTTCATTTCCTTTGGTTCTCTCTTAGCGAATTGAAGAAAGAAAGGGGAGGGAGATTTCGGTCAACTTTAAGCTCAAAACAAGGTTAGTAATTCATGTTAGATTTTGAAATTTCAGCTTAATGAAAGTTGATTACTAAGTTCTTTAACTAGCCCATGTTAAAATTTTGGATTTGGGTGGTGCATGAAGCATTCGGCCATGGTAGATAGTGAAGGAGTTGATTATTTTCTTTGTGTTAAATGAGTGATTGTGGATGGGTGAAGTGTGAGCTAGTTAAATATTCATATAGTTAGGTTGGATGATAGGAAGAAAAAATCAGCTTGTGTATGTACACTAAGGCCGAATATGAAGTTGGAGATTTGTGGGAAATGTATGTGTCTTGAAGTGTTGGAATGGAGAGGATGCTTTAATTGTGTTATGAACAATTATGTGTTAGAAATTGTGATTTTGGGTTGACTAGGATTTTCGCCATAGTGGTCATTGAGGATTAAGGTTATGTTTCATGCTAAACTTGATAAATCTTGGTGTATGGGTGTTTGAACTAAACTAATGATCAAATAGTTGCATAAATACAAAGTAAGAAGAATCGGCTATTGTATGTAATATTATTTCGAATGTGAAAATACTATACTTGAGTAATGAATGTGATTGGATTATTGATAGTATGGTAATTGCATAAGGCTATTAGCGAATAGCTAAGAACGTAAGGTAGTAAGATAAAAATTTTACTATGTCGTTCGTATGTCATAAGATCATTAAAATGTGGATACCAATATATGTACCAAAGCGGTTGAATGAGCTAATTTATTTGTTTAAGCTCAAGATCCTAAAGGAGAGGCGCCCAACAAGGGAAATCGAAGATCATCGAGTAGCCGACTTGGAATTATTTACCGAACACAAGGTAAGTCATTAAGCACATATGTTTGATATTGCTTAAATGATTGGAAAATCTATGCAATTGTGTTTAATGGAATGCTATATATATGTATAAATGAAATTGTATGTGTATGGAATGAGGATAATTGTTGAATGTAATAGAAATAGTGGAATGTGTAGAAAGTTTGCTTTCGGCACTATGTGTCTTGGGCAATACGTGTGTATGGTGACGAGATTGGCACTAAGTGTGCGTGCTGGAAATATATGGCACTAAGTGTGCGTGCTGGAAATATTTGGCACTAAGTGTGCAAGCTGGAAAAATCTGACCTTTGGGTGTGCGAGTTCGGAGGGTATGGCAATGTGTGTGCGAGCTTAAATTACGTGGCACTAAGTGTGCGAAATCGAGTGGTAAGCACTATGTGTGCGTACTCTATATATATGGAGGGTGTGTCTCCATTGAATTGAGTATGGACAGCGGATCGGGTAAGTACCTCGAGCTCATGACGAATAGAGAATTCGTTCATGCTTGGGGATTGAAATTGGTAAGCCTTAAATCTATGTGATGATTGAAGTGTGTATGGTTGTGCTGGAAAATGAGTTAATGTGTAAAAATGCTTGATTATCTTGTTGTGTAGAATATGAAATGTGGATGTATGAATTGGTACGAGATTGGACCGAAAGGTCCGAGGTATTATGGTATAGATTCGGTATGGACGAGTACCTAGCCTCATTTGTTGTACATGTAGTAGTAACTTTATCAATGGATTGATGAATGCTTATGACTTACTGAGTTGTAAACTCACTCGGTGTTTTCTTGTCACCCATTTTAGGTCTCTCTCGACTCGTATTGTTTGCGTGATCGGGACCGTCGTTGAAGTCATCACACCGCTGAAATCTTGTGGTATTGTTTTTGTTGTTGAAGAACATTTGGCATGTATAGGCTATTATATTTTGTCGAATTGTGGGTTGTAAACTTTAAGCCATGTGAAAATGGCCTATGTGGTCGTCGAGTGGGATGCTAGAACCTATAGCCACGAGTCTTAGAAACTCAAATTTTGATAAGGTGGCCATAATTTGTGTCATGTATGATGGATGATTAAGGCCAAGGACAAATTCATGAAATTGGCATAGTCTACTGCAGTAACTGTTGCGGACAGCAGCAGTGAGATGAGATTGAAAAATCACTAAAAATAGTAGAAGTAGAATTAAATAGTGAGTAAATTATGAAATTGAACCTTGATTAATCTATTTTTATATGGATGAAACGAAACGACCATATGAGCAGTATATTGAGAGATATTAAAGTTCTCGTGAGACAGGGTCAGAACGGTTTCTGGGTCCCCTGTCGCGACTTTGAAAATTTACCATAAATTATCCAGAAATAATTAGGAGTCATTCCTTATATGTACAGATTCCATTTTGAGTCTAGTTTCATTAGAAACAAACGGCACCAGTATTAAATCCCTGTATAGAGAGATATTCAAGTTGTAACGCGCGAAGGTCAGAGCAGTCGGTCCCTGTAACATGGGTGACTTTAACTAATAAACTGTTCCAATTGGCCCAACCAAAAATTCTAGAAATAAATCCATGGATAGATATATGAGTCTAAATTCAGGAAAAATTTACGGAATCAGTTTCCGAGTTTTGAAACTCGAGATATGATTTTTATGGCGTCAGTGACGCAGTTTCCCAACCTGTCTGGAAATGCCAAATTGGTTGGTACCTTGAGAAGATTTGACCCATTAACCCTCGTGTCCGACACGGCGACGGTCACGGGTTCGAATGTTACAATTTTATTGGTATCGAGCTATGGTTTAGTCGGTTCTAGGACTACCATAGCGCGTGTGAGTCTAGCTATACATGCCAAATTGTTAGCGCTTAATAATGTGATGACTTCGACGGTTGGAATTTTTGTTTTGATTAGCAATGGAACCGGGTAGAGAGACCCTTGGCGGATGACGTTGAAAGTGTAGCGGCTGCTCTGCGCAAGGGACACTACCCGTTGAGCCTCGATCATCCGCGAATAATCAAAATGAAGGGCGAAACAAGCCTTCTTCACCATGATGAATGAGTGGGTCGCATAATATGCCCGAACCAACCCGGCTGTCCAACCATCCAATTTAAATACTCCACCCCAAGAGCCCGCAATGCCTCCGATTCATCGATCCCGTGAGGTTGAGTAAACCACCGTGGACTTGATTAGGAAGCATGGGGCGAGGAGTTCAAGGCCATAGTTCTTGATGATGCCGAAAAGGCCGAAGTTCGCTCGATAACACCATTAGAGTGTTAGATGAACTGTCATGCACACCGATGAATGTCTTAAGTGTGCTATATCCTTGTTAGAGACTCGACTTACTATTGGTGGAGGACTTTAATTTCCATAGTCCCAAATGAACGAGTTACTTGGGATTTCTTCCAATCCGAATTTGAAAGAAATACATTAGTCAACGGTTCATCGATCGAGCGTAAGGAATTCTTGGAACTCAAGCAAGGCCGGATGATCAGTGTCTGAATCTGAACATGAGTTCGTAAGACTTAGTCGGTATGCTCGGGAGTGTGTGGCTGATGAGGTTGCGATGTGCAAAAGATTTGAAGAAGGATTGAATGAAGAGTTAAAGTTACTAGTGGGAATTTTAGAGATAAAGGAGTTCGTGACACTAGTCGAACGAGCACGCAAGGCGGAAGAACTTGGGAAGGAGAAGAAGAAGGCTGAATTTGAAGCAAGAGATTACCGTAAAAGATCGACGAGTAAAGCCCGTTCTCGGCTGTAAAGAGGTTCGGGGAGGACACCAAGAAGTCGAGGACGATCGGGAATTTCCATTAGAGCCCGACCATTGACGGACTCCGAGCTACTTGATAGCTAGTGTGGGCAATAATCGTCAAGAGAGACACAATGCCCCCAATGTGGAAGACGACACCTAGGTGAATGTTGGGGTAAGTCATTAATAGGGCTCATTATGGATGCGGTTCAAGGACCACTTCATTAGAGATTGCACGAGCTAGATGAGAGGAATAAGACGCAAGGTGCAAGACCTAGTGGAACGACGGTGGAGGTAGGCCCCGAGAATCTCTGGAGGTAGGGGTGGTAATCGAGAGGAGCCTCTAATACTGGCTGTCCGATCCGAGACCCGTGCTCTGCTAGAGCATATGCCATCCGCAGCACGAGAGGAGGCATCCTCCCCGACGTTATCATGGTACTTTTACTCTCTTGATACTATTGTGATTGCATTGATTGACCCGGCTCTACTCACTCATATGTATGTGAAACCTTAGCATCCAAAGAAGACTCTACCGTTGAGTCTCTCGAGTTCGTAATCAGTGTCAAACCCTTTGGGTCAATACGTGCTCGTTGATAAAGTGTGCAAGAGATGCCCCTAATAATTCGAGAATCTCGCTTTACCGATCCGATGCTTCTACCATTTAATGAATTCGATGTTATTCTTGGTATGGATTGGTGACCGTACATGATGCAATGGTGGATCGCAAAAGGAAAACCATTGATTTGAGGAGTGCAAATAATGAGGTAGTCCGAGTCGAGTCTCGATTTAAAAGGAGCGCCAATGATAATATCTTCTATGACCGCTCGGAGGTATGTGAAAAGGGGTGTGAAACATACCTTGCGTATGTGTTTGGAAGTAAAGTGACGGAAAGGAAACTCGAATCGCACCGATGGCTTGTGAGTATTCGATGTTTTCCCGAGGAGTTACCGGATTGCCACCGGTTCGAGAAGTGGAATTCGCATCGAAGTTGTACCGGGTACTACGCCGATTTCAATAGCCCCGTGTCGTATGGCATTAACGAATTAAAGGAATTGAAGGTTCAATTGCAAGAATTGACGGATAGAGGTTTCGCTCGATCGAGTTTTTCTCCATGGGGCGCTTTTGTATTGTTTGTGAAGAAGAAGGACGGAACCATGAGGTTGTGCATCGACTATCGTCAACTCAATAAAGTGACGATAAAGAATAAATATCCATTGCCACGAATTGACAATTTGTTTGATCAATTAAAGGGAGCCTCGGTGTTTTCAAAGATAGATTTGAGGTCGGGTACTATCAGGTTGAGGGTCCGAGAATCGGACATACCCAAAACCGCTTTTAGAGCGAGGTACGGTCACTACGAATTCTTGGTGATGCCGTTTGGGCTCACTAATGCCCTCGGTGTTTATGGATTTAATGAATAGAATTTTCGTGCCATACTTGGATCGGTTCGTAGTTGTATTTATCGATGACATTTTGGTCTATTCGAGAGATGAAACCGAACATCTTTGAACACCGAGGCTAGTGTTGCAAATCTTACGAGATAAGCGATTATACGCAAAGTTCAAGAAATGTGAATTTTGGTTGAAAGAGGTTAGCTTTTGGGGCACGTGGTGTCCGTGACGGTGTCGTGGTGGACCCGAACAAAATTCGCCATAGTCGATTGGAAACCACCAAGGAATGTTACCGGTTAGGAGCTTTTTGGGCTTGCGGTTATTATCGACGATTTGTAAAGGTTTCTCGACGATAGCCACGCCAATGACGGCTTACTCCAAAAGGATGTTAAGTTCGAATGGACGGAGAAATGTCGAAAAGTTTCGATCAACTGAAAGCTTATTTGATGAAGCCCCAATTCTAGTGCAACCCGAATCGGGCAAAGAGTTTGTCATTTATAGTGACGCATCCCTACTTGGGTTGGGTTGCGTATTGATGCAAGAAGGGCGAGTTGTGGCCTATCGTCCGAGACAATTAAAGCCACATGAGAAAAATTATCCAACCCATGATCTCGAATTGGTCGCCATCGTGTTCGCCTTTAAAGATATGGCGACATTACTTATTTGGTGAGAAGTGCCATGTGTATTCGGATCACAAAAGTCTCAAATATTTGATGACTCGTAGAGACTTAAATCTGCGACAAAGACGATGGCTCGAGTTGTTAAAAGATTATGAACTCGTCATTGATTATCACCGGAAAGGCTAATGTGGTTGCGGATGCCTTAAGTCGAAATCACCGCTTTGCTTTACCAAATATGAATGTACACTTATCTATTCTACCCGACAATGTGTTAGTAGCCAATTAAAGGCCAAACCATTATTGGCTCATCAAATTCGTGAAGCTCGTAAATTTGATGAGGAGTTGCTTGCAAAACGGGCCGAGTGTGTTCGAACAAGGAATCG
Organism: Gossypium arboreum; assembly: GCF_025698485.1. NCBI lineage: Eukaryota > Viridiplantae > Streptophyta > Magnoliopsida > Malvales > Malvaceae > Gossypium > Gossypium arboreum. The sequence continues at coordinate 12,735,326 of NC_069071.1, forward strand.
AGTTTCAAATTGATGATGACGATTGTTTGAGGTTCGAAGTCGTCTGTGTGTTCCAAAGAATTCGAACTTATTTCGATAATTCTAAATGAAGCCCATTGTAGTCGAATGTCAATCCACCCGGTAGTACTAAAATGTACAATGACACAACGCCAATTTTGGTGGCCCTAAGATGAACGAGACATTTCAATTTGTTTCAAGGTGTCTCGATATGTCAACAAGTGAAAGCGGAACATCAAGTGCCATCGGGATTACTTGACCGATCATGATACTCGAATGGAAATAGGATCGAGTAACAATGGACTTTGTGTCGGGTTACCATTGACTCGTAATAAGAAAGACTTCGGTTTGGGTCATTGTTGATAGATGACCAAGTCGCTCATTTTATCCCCGTCCGCACGGATTTTACGCCGATAAGTTGGCGAATTATACGTCTCCCAAATTGTTCGATTGCATGGGGAACCTATTTCTATCGTGTCGGATAGAGACCCAAGATTTACGTCGCGGTTTTGGAAGAAATTGCAAGAGGCTTTGGGTACCAAACGCATTTTAGCATCTTTTCACCCCCAAACCGATGGTCAATCCGAACGGATAATTCAAATACTCGAGGATATGTTGAGATGTTGCATCCTTGAGTTTAGTGGTTCATGGGAACGGTATCTGCCTTTGATTGAATTCGCTTACAACAATAGCTTTCAATCAAGTATTAAGATGGCGCCTTACGAGGCTTTATACTGATCGTAAATGCCGTACCCATTATTCTAGACCGAACTTAGTGAAGGTAAATTCTTCGGGTTGATTTGGTTAAGGATGCCGAGCAAAAGTTCGAGTAATTCGTGAAAGTTTGAAAGTCGCTTGGATCGCCAAAAGTCGTATGCGGATTTGAAAAGAAAAGATATTGAATATCGTTTGGAGACAAGGTCTTTCTCAAAGTTTCACCTTGGAAGAAGGTGCTTAGATTTGGTCGTAAGGGCAAATTGAGTCCGAGGTTCATCGGGCCATATGAAGTATCCGAACGAATTGGGCCAGTCGCATATCGATTAATTTTGCCCCCTGAGCTCGAAAGGATTCACAACATTTTTCATGTCTCGATGCTTCGACGATATAGGTCTGATCCATCGCACGTAATTGCTCCCTCTGAGATTGAGATTCAGCCTAATTTGAGCTATGAAGAGGAACTGGTTCGCATTATGATGCGTGAACTAAAAGAGTTGTGCAATAAGAAAATCCCGTTAGTGAAGGTGTTGTGGCATAAACACGGAATTGAAGAAGCCACTTGGGAACTTGAGGACTCTATGAAAGAGCGATACCCGAGCCTATTTACCGGTAAGATTTTCGGGGACGAAAATTTCTTAAGTGGGGGAGAGTTGTGACATCCCAAAATTGACCATAGTCAGGATGTGGTTTCGGGACCACAAAACCGAGACACAAGAATAATTAATTATTATTTTCTATGTTTATTGTGCATGAACGTACATATGTGAAAATTTCGTGCCTTAATTTCGTCATTCGTAGGTGAAATTTATTAGAAAGGACTTATGTGAGGAAATTGAGAAATGTGCTAGGCTAATGTTAAAGTGGCCTATTGATACATATTAGAAAATGCTTGGACTTGCATGTCAAATTGCCAAATTTTCCTTATGGTGGCGGCCAAGTTAGATTGATGATGGGCAATATATTTGTTTGCCTTAGATATTATAATAAGAAATTGGATTATGGGAGACAAACTAAAATAAAGAAAGGAATTTAAAAGAAAGGGAATAAAATAAGAAAAAAAAAGTGTGTGGATGCCTTCCCCCAAGTTGCCGTGAATGGAGCAAAGAAAGAAAAAAAAGAGAGCTTCATTTCCTTTGGTTCTCTCTTAGCGAATTGAAGAAAGAAAGGGGAGGGAGATTTCGGTCAACTTTAAGCTCAAAACAAGGTTAGTAATTCATGTTAGATTTTGAAATTTCAGCTTAATGAAAGTTGATTACTAAGTTCTTTAACTAGCCCATGTTAAAATTTTGGATTTGGGTGGTGCATGAAGCATTCGGCCATGGTAGATAGTGAAGGAGTTGATTATTTTCTTTGTGTTAAATGAGTGATTGTGGATGGGTGAAGTGTGAGCTAGTTAAATATTCATATAGTTAGGTTGGATGATAGGAAGAAAAAATCAGCTTGTGTATGTACACTAAGGCCGAATATGAAGTTGGAGATTTGTGGGAAATGTATGTGTCTTGAAGTGTTGGAATGGAGAGGATGCTTTAATTGTGTTATGAACAATTATGTGTTAGAAATTGTGATTTTGGGTTGACTAGGATTTTCGGCCATAGTGGTCATTGAGGATTAAGGTTATGTTTCATGCTAAACTTGATAAATCTTGGTGTATGGGTGTTTGAACTAAACTAATGATCAAATAGTTGCATAAATACAAAGTAAGAAGAATCGGCTATTGTATGTAATATTATTGCGAATGTGAAAATACTATACTTGAGTAATGAATGTGATTGGATTATTGATAGTATGGTAATTGCATAAGGCTATTAGCCGAATAGCTAAGAACGTAAGGTAGTAAGATAAAAATTTTACTATGTCGTTCCGTATGTCATAAGATCATTAAAATGTGGATACCAATATATGTACCAAAGCGGTTGAATGAGCTAATTTATTTGTTTAAGCTCAAGATCCTAAAGGAGAGGCGTCCAACAAGGGGAAATCGAAGATCATCGAGTAGCCGACTTGGAATTATTTACCGAACACAAGGTAAGTCATTAAGCACATATGTTTGATATTGCTTAAATGATTGGAAAATCTATGCAATTGTGTTTAATGGAATGCTATATATATGTATAAATGAAATTGTATGTGTATGGAATGAGGATAATTGTTGAATGTAATAGAAATAGTGGAATGTGTAGAAAGTTTGCTTTCGGCACTATGTGTCTTGGGCAATACGTGTGTATGGTGATGAGATTGGCACTAAGTGTGCGTGCTGGAAATATATGGCACTAAGTGTGCGTGCTGGAAATATTTGGCACTAAGTGTGCAAGCTGGAAAAATACTGACCTTTGGGTGTGCGAGTTCGGAGGGTATGGCACTGTGTGTGCGAGCTTAAATTACGTGGCACTAAGTGTGCGAAATCGAGTGGTAAGCACTATGTGTGCGTACTCTATATATATGGAGGTGTGTCTCCATTGAATTGAGTATGGACAGCGGATCGGGTAAGTACCTCGAGCTCATGACGAATAGAGAATTCGTTCATGCTTGGGGATTGAAATTGGTAAGCCTTAAATCTATGTGATGATTGAAGTGTGTATGGTTGTGCTGGAAAATGAGTTAATGTGTAAAATGCTTGATTATCTTGTTGTGTAGAATATGAAATGTGGATGTATGAATTGGTATGCAGATTGGACCGAAAGGTCCGAGGTATTATGGTATAGATTCGGTATGGACGAGTACCTAGCCTCATTTGTTGTACATGTAGTAGTAACTTTATCGGTGGATTGATGAATGCTTATGACTTACTGAGTTGTAAACTCACTCGGTGTTTTCTTGTCACCCATTTTAGGTCTCTCGGACTCGTATTGTTTGCGTGATCGGGACCGTCGTTGAAGTCATCACACCGCTGAAATCTTGTGGTATTGTTTTTGTTGTTGAAGAACATTTGGCATGTATAGGCTATTATATTTTGTCGAATTGTGGGTTGTAAACTTTAAGCCATGTGAAAATGGCCTATGTGGTCGTCGAGTGGGATGCTAGAACCTATAGCCACGAGTCTTAGAAACTCAAATTTTGATAAGGTGGCCATAATTTGTGTCATGTATGATGGATGATTAAGGCCAAGGAAAATTCATGAAATTGGCATAGTCTACTGCAGTAACTGTTGCGGACAGTAGCAGTGAGATGAGATTGAAAATCACTAAAAATAGTAGAAGTAGAATTAAATAGTGAGTAAATTATGAAATTGAACCTTGATGAATCTATTTTATATGGATGAAACGAAACGACCATATGAGCAGTATATTGAGAGATATTAAAGTTCTCGTGAGACAGGGTCAGAACGGTTTCTGGGTCCCCTGTCGCGACTTTGAAAATTTACCATAAATTATCCAGAAAGAATTAGGAGTCATGCCTTATATGTACAGATTCCATTTTGAGTCTAGTTTCATTAGAAACAAACGGAACCAGTATTAAATCCCTGTACAGAGAGATATTCAAGTTGTAACACGCGAAGGTCAGAGCAGTCGGTCCCTGTAACATGGGTGACTTTAACTAATAAACTGTACCAATTGGCCCAACCAAAAATTCTAGAAATAAATCCATGGATAGATATATGAGTCTAAATTCAGGAAAAATTTACGGAATCAGTTTCCGAGTTTTGAAACTCGAGATATGATTTTTATGGCGTCAGTGACGCAGTTTCCCAGCCTGTCTGGAAATGCCAAATTGGTTGGTACCTTGAGAAGATTTGACCCATTAACCCCTCGTGTCCGACACCGGCGACGGTCACGGGTTCGGAGTGTTACAATGGGGCTGAAGAATTCCGAGCTAAAACGAATGATGATGCTGAAAGACCCGAATTCTGGTTAGAGAATACAATACGAGTGTTTGATGAAATGTCTCTAAATCCTGAGAAATGTGTAAAATGTGTCGTTTCACTTCTGTCCGATATGGCGTACCATTGGTGGAAAACTTTAATATCTATGGTTCTGATTGAACGGGTTACTTGGGATTTCTTCCAAGCTGAATTTCGAAAGAAATACATTAGTCAGAGATTCATCGATTAGAAACGTAAAGAGTTTCTCAAGCTTAAACAAGGCCGTATGTCTGTTACTGAATACGAATGTGAATTTGTGAGATTGAGCCAGTATGCTCAGGAATATGTATCAAATGAAGCAATAAAGTGCAAAAGGTTTAAAGATGGACTAAACGAAGATATCCGTCTATTAGTTGGGATTTTGGAAATTAAAGAAATGGTAGCGCTCGTTGAGCGAGCTTCTAAAGCTGAAGAATTAAGTAAAGGGATACGAAAAGCTGATTCTGAAGCTAGAGATGTTCGAAGGAGATCTTTGAGTAGATCATTTCATTCTGTGACAAAGAAATTTCGAGATGATCATAGTCGTTCAAAGGCTGATGTAAGTCATTCGAATCGTGATCGAGCTAGATCGTATTCAAATTTCAGAGCTCCTGCTACTTCTGTTGCAAGTGTCGAGAATGTCTGATCTGAGAAACTTGAATGTAAACACGTGGTAAAAGACATCCGAGAAATTGTAGATTGAATGACCAAGCCTATTTTTGATGTGGATCTCTGGACCATTTTGTAAGAGATTGTTCTGAACCTGCTGAACAAGAGAATGTACAGAATCTGAGACTGAGCAACACCTCAACTAGAGGTTGACCTTCCAGAAATACGTGAAATGCAAGTGGTGATCAAAAAGCTACTAGGGACACTGTTGTTAGATCTGAGGCCAGAGCACTTGCCAGAGCCTATGCTATCCGAGCTCGTGAGGAAGCCTTGTCTCTAGACGTGATTACTGGTATTTTCTGGTACTTTTACTCTTTATGATACTTCTGTAATTACGTTGATAGACCCTGGATCAATGCATTCTTATATCTATATGAATTTAGTGCACAGTAAGACTTTGCCTGTAGAGTCTACTGAATTCGTAATTAGAGTATCGAACCCCTCAGGCAAAAGTGTCTTGGTTGATAAAGTCTACAAGAATTGTCCGTTATTGATTCGAGATATATGTTTTCCTACTGATCTGATGCTTTTGCCTTTTGACAAATTTGATATAATTCTGGGAATGGACTGGTTAGCTTTGCACGATGCTATTGTGAATTGCAAACAAAAAGTCATTGATTTAAGGTGTAAGAATGATGAGATAATTCGAATTGAGTCTAGTGATCTGAACGAACAACCAGCTGTGATATCTGCAATGAAAACACGAAAATATGTGAAGAAAGGTTGTGAAGCTTACTGAGCTAAAGTGTTAGACTCGAAAGTGAATGATAAGAAAGTTGAATATGTACCTGTTGTCTATGAGTTCCCTGATGTGTTTCCTGAAGAACTTCCGGGATTACCTCCAGTTTGAGAAGTCAAATTTGGCATTGAATTGGTACCTGGTACTACTCCAATTTCGATAGCTCCATACAGAATAGCTCCTGCCGAACTAAAAGAACTAAAGTCTTAGTTACAAGAATTGACCGACTGAGGATTTGCTAGACTGAGCTTTTCACCATGGGGTACTCCTGTTCTATTTCTGAAAAAGAAAGATGGCACAATGAGAATGTGTATTGATTACTGCCAACTTAACAAAGTGACTATAAAGAACAAATATCCTCTGCCCAGAATTGATGACTTATTTGATCAGTTGAAAGGTGCTATTGTGTTTTCAAAGATAGATCTGTGGTCGGGTTACTATCAGTTGCAAGTAAAGGACTCTGACATTCCGAAAACTGCTTTCAGAACGAGGTACGAGCATTATGAATTTTTGGTTATGCCTTTTGGATTAACGAACGCACCTGCTGTCTTTATGAATTTAATGAATAGAATTTTCAGACCGTATCTAGATCAATTTGTTGTGGTATTCATTGATGACATATTGATTTATTCACGTGATGAAACTGAGCATGCTGAGCATTTAAGAGTTGTGCTTCAGATTTTGCTTGATAAGCATCTGTTTGCAAAGTTCAGTAAATGTGAGTTTTGGTGGCAAGAAGTTGGTTTCTTGGGTCATATTGTATCAGTGTCTGGTATCCGAGTTGATCCAAGCAAAATTTTAGCTATTCAGATTGGAACCCTCCGAGGAATGTATCTGAAGTCCGTAGTTTTCTAGGACTTGCTGGTTACTATAGAAGATTCGTAAAAGGTTTCTCGATGATTGCGACTCCGTTGACAAAATTTCCCTAGAAAGATGTGAAGTTTGAGTGGTTTGAACAGTGTTAGAACAGCTTTGATCAGTTGAAAGCTTTATTGACTGAAGCTCTGGTTTTAGTACATCCTGAATCGGGTAAAGAATTTTTAATTTATAGTGATGCTTCGTTGATTGGTCTAGGATGTGTTCTAATGCAAGAAGGAAAAGTTATAGCTTATGCCTCGAGACAACTAAAGCCGCATGAAAAGAACTATTTGACTCACGACCTCGAGTTAGCTGCTATTGTGTTTGCCTTGAAGATCTGGCGTCACTATCTGTTTGGTGAGAAATGTCACGTGTCTTCTGATCATTAAATTCTGAAGTATTTAATGACGCAAAAAGATTTAAATTTGCGACAGAGAAGATGGCTTGAATTACTAAAGGACTACGAACTTGTGATAGATTATCATCCGGGTAAAGTAATTGTTATTGCTGATGCCCTGAGTCGAAAATTATTGTTTGCTTTGCATGCGATGAATGCTCATTTGGTTCTGTCTGATCATGGTTTAGTTTTAGATGAATTAAAATCAAGACCCTTGTTCTTACAATAGATTATTGAAGCTCAGAAGTTTGACGATGAATTAATAGCAAAACGAGCTCAGTGTGATTCTGAATTCTAAGTTGATGTTGATGATTGTTTAAGATTCAGAAATAGACTTTGTGCTCCAAGAAATCCGGAGTTAATTCAGACGATTTTGAGTAAAGCTCACAGTAGTAGATTTTATGTACATCCGAGAAGTACGAAATTGTATAACAATTTGAAACAACTATACTAGTGGCCGGGAATGAAAAGAGATATTTCTGACTTAGTTTCGAGATGTTTAATCTGTCAGCAAGTTAAAGCTGAGCATCAGATGCCATTTGGTTTGTTACAACCGATTATGATTCCTAAGTGGAAGTGGGATCGAGTAACCATGTATTTTGATTCGGGTTTGCCCTTGTCTCCTAGAAAGAAAGATGCAATTTGGGTTGTAGTTGATCGTTTGACGAAATCAGCTCATTTTATTTCGATTCAATCTGATTACTCACTCAATAAATTAGCTGAGTTATATATTTCTGATATTGTGAGATTGCATGGTGTGCCATTGTCTATTGTGTCTGATAGAGATCTGCGATTCACTTCGCGTTTCTGGAAGAAATTTCAAGAGGCTTTGGGCACAAAATTGCACTTAAGTACTGCTTTTCACTCGCAGACAAATGGTTAATCCGAATGGATTATTCAGATGCTTGAGGATATGTTGAGATGTTGCATTCTTGAGTTTGAAGGTACGTGGGAAAAATACTTACCTTTGATTGAATTTGCTTAAAATAATAGTTTTCAATCGAGCATTAAAATGGCATCGTACGAAGTCTTATACGGTAGAAAGTGTAGAACTCCGTTATACTGGTCTGAGCTCAGTGGGAATAAAATTTACGGTATTGATCTGATAAAAGAAACAGAACAGAAAGTAAAAGTAATCTGAGATAGTCTGAAAGTTGCCTCTGATCATCAGAAATCTTATGTGGATGTAAAACGAAAAGATATCGAATTTGAGATCGGTGATAAAGTGTTTCTAAAAGTATATCCGTGGAAGAAACTGTTCCGATTTGGTAAAAGGGCAAGTTGAGTCCGAGGTTCATCGGACAGTATGAAATTATCGAGCGAGTTGGGCCGTTTGCTTATAGATTGAGGCTACTATCTGAGTTAGAAAAGATTCATAATGTATTTCACGTATTGATGCTTCGACAATACAGATCTGATCCTCCGCATGTAATTTCACCGTTTGAGATTGAAATTCAGCCTGATATGACTTACGAAGAAAAGTCGATTCGTATTTAAGCTCGCGAGGTTAAAGAGTTGTAAAATAAGAAAATTCCATTAGTTAAGGTGATGTTGCATCGAAACGGTGTTAAAGAGGTCACGTGGGAGTCTGAAGATGCTATGAGACAACAATATCCAAATCTATTTAACGGAAAGATTTTTGGGACGAAAATCCCTAAGGGGGAGAATTGTAACAATCCGGTTTTGACCCTAGTCGGAATAGTGGTTTTGAGAGCATATATTTGAGTCAGAAAAATATTTTAATATTATTTTTTGTTTCTGCGATTGTGAATTTTTTTCTACGAAGTTTCTGTGATTTAATTTGTCTGTTTCTGTGCTCGATTTTACAAAAACGACTTAATCGCGTAAAATGCAAAAGTTGCATGCTAATTGTTAATGGGGTTATTTGGCCTTGGTTTTTAAAATAAGGGTCCTTGCATGGTAATTATACCATTTATAAAGTAAGTGGACAATATTGGACATGTGTTAGGTGAATTTAATGTTTTACAATAAAGGTTATTTTTTGTAATTTATAAATTAAAGCTTAAATAAATAAATAAATAACAAAAAAAAACAAAAGGTGGCCTTATTATCTTCTTTTCAGCCGAAACTTAAGAAATAAATAGGGGTTTTCAGTTTTACTGAAATTTCGACACTTTGGAAGCTTGATTCGAGTATGTGTTTTGCTCCGTGTTTGATAATTTCTACGTTTCTGTGATCGTTGCTTTGTGTTGTTCAAAACCCATGTCTGAATTTCTATTTTTTTTGAAGATTATAAAATGTGTCATTGATGATTATATGAGCTTTTTAATGTTTTGTATATGGATTATGAAAGATATATATGAGAATAACATACTTTGTTCTTGAATTTTTGATGGAATAGAGCTATTTGGGCTAATTTGTGAAAATGAGGTTCTGAAGGACTAAATTGTGAATTAAATATGTTATTTGGGCTTGTATGGAAGCTATGTATATTCGGCCAAGCTATAGTCTTGGTGATTTTTGCATATTTGTGATTTTGTGAAAAATGGACTAAATTGTCAAAGTGTGAAAATGTAAGGGCTAAAAATGGAAAGTGCCCTAAATATGTGTTCATGGATTATTTTGAATGAAATGAATATTGAATGGTTAAATTTTAATTGTATTAGATCAAGAACAAAGAAAATTGGACTTAGATCGAGGGAAGTCCAAAATAGTCAAATAGTTTACTCGTTTCCGTCCGAAATTCGTATGAGGTAAGTCAAATTACAATTACGTGTTAAATTGACTAAATTTTGCACATACAAATTGTAATCTACATTGGACGGCCTTGAGAGCCTGATGAATAAATTTTGAGTAAATTCCGATAATATGCTAGTATCTGAAAAGCTCTGTATGTTCTAAAGGAACGTTGACATTGATCTGAGATATCGTGTAAGACCGTGTTTGAGACACAGGCCTCGATTTGAGATTTACGTGTAAGACCATGTCTGGGACATAGGCATCTATCTGATTTCGTAAGACCACATGCAGGGATGAGGCATCGATCATGAATTACATGTAAGACCACGTTCGGGACGTCGGCATTGTACCCGTTTATGAGTATCTGTATCATTTCTGAACCGTCTGATGATAGAGTATGAGTTATGGGAATGAATATATGAAATGTATAATTTATACAGGTATGTTTGTATTGTACTAAATTTTTGAATATGAAAGACTCTGTTTCTATGAAATAATGAATGCGAACTATGTATGAAATCATGGAAATGAAACATGACATGTGTACAAGCAAATGAACATGGTTAGGCTCATGAACTATTCTGTGAAATGGCTATGAATTCTTGTTGTTGATTTGTACTTTATATGCTTTAATAGTTAAACCAATTGTATTTGACTTACTAAGCTCTTTATAGCTTACTCTGTGTGATTTCTGTCTGTTTTACAGTTATCATAGCTACTGAAGGCTTAGGGATAGTCGAGGATTGTCACCATACTATCGAACTTATTTTGGTACTTTTGAAAGTGTAAGTATTTTTAAGTATGGCATGTATAGGCTAGAATGTCTATGTATTTAAGCTTTGATATGTATATATGTTATGCCATGAGAGTTGGCTAGCAAATAGTATGTTTGTTCTTAGTTTTGGTAAATGGTTTGTGATTCCAAGTTGTGTATGCTTGTAATGGTTATATGGCCTTGTATGTGGTGGTCATTTTGGAATATGCCAAATTGAGGAAATGGTAAGTTTAAGCATGAGTTAGAAGGTGTCATAAGTGAGTTATGAAATGAGAATTTTGGCATGTTGTTGTAATAAGATTTTTAATGTGTTTTGGTATGGATTTGAATAGGTTATTGAATGATGATGATTAGTTATAATGAAGCATGTTTTGAGCATGGAATTGGCTGAAAATTTTAGTATAAATGTTGTCTATTATTGCTTGTAGAAATGACACAAAAAGGAGTGGCAAGTTGGCTTAAACCAAGCCTGCATGGTGCCATACGTTCAGGGAACACGGACGTGCCTTATGGCCATGTATGCAAAGCAATAACCTCTTAAGATCACACGGTTAAGACACATGGGCGTGCCGTATGGCCGTGGGCTTAAGGCAGTAGCCAGCTAAGTATCACATGGCCATGGCACATGGCCGTGTCTGTTGGCCGTGTGTAAAAGTCAGCATATATACTCTGTTTTGGCACGGCCTGGTCACATGGACGTGTGACCTCAACAGAATTGGAATTTTTTTTTAAATTCTAAAAATTCTGAATGTGTTCGGTTTAGTTCCAACCTCTTCTAAATGTATGTCTTAGGTCTTGGAGACCTCCATAAGAGATAAATTGTTGTTTTGCTTATGCATTAATATCATGTGATATCTGTGATTCTGTATTGATCTGTAATGTTCTGTCTGTCTGGTAATGCCCTTTACCTATTCCAGCGACAGTTATGGGATAGGGGTGTTATACGTCCAGAGGACCAATCACATAACTCATGATAATGATTAATCACATAATTCTTCATAACGATAATAATAAAAATAATCACATTTAAACATGAAATTTCAGCTCATCACAATGTCATCAAGTATCATAGACATTTTTTAGATCATATCATTGCATAATGTATCATAAAATCTTATGGTCATTTCCGTAATACCTTACTCCATAGCATTCGCATTTCATTTTAATAATAAAGCATTTATTGCAATTATATCAATTAAACATTTATACATGTACAATTAAATGCTTATTAAAAATACGAACTTACCTCGATACCAAAAATGGTGAAAAAGACCTAACCGTCAAGTACACGTTTTTTCTCCGTTCTAGGTCCAAACCTCATTTTCATTGATCTAAAATATCACATTTAGCTTATTTATTAGTCACATTATTCATTGTGACCCAAAAATCATATTATGGCAAAATTATGTTTTTGCCTCTAAACTTTGTCATATTTACATCTTTGCCCCTAGGCTCGTAAAATGAAATTTATTCAATTTATTTGTACTTTAAGCCTAGTCGAACCATTTTAATAACTATAACAACCCAAAAATTCCACTAGAACACAATCTTACTACATATTTTATAACTTTTACAATTTAGTCCTTTTAAGCATTTCACAGAAAATCACTTAGCAAAAGTTGTTTCTCCGACCATAAACATTCATAATCTACCATTAAACATCAAAATACAAAAATTTCTAACATGGTTCAAAGCCTATACCTTCATCATAACTCAAATAAATTGTAGAAATAGGTAGATCTTACGAGGATTTCAAAAACATAAAAATCATTAAAAACGGGACAAGAACAGACTTACAATCGAGCTTGGAAGCTTGGAAAACCCTAGCCATGATTTATTCATGTAAAATTTGGCCAAGGAATAAGATGAACAAGAAATTTTGGCTTTTATTTTGTATTTAATTCATTTTAATTACTAAATGACCAAAATTCCCTTAACTTAAAAAATTTTTATTTCACCTATTTCATGTCCATTTTTGTCCAACAAATTAACAAATGGTCTAATTACGATTAAGGACCTCCAATTTAAAATTTCATAGCAATTAGACACCTCTAGCTTCTAGAACTCAAGTTTTGCACTTCTTACAATTTAGTCCTTTTGACTAAATTGAGTGGCCAAACGTCGAAATTTTCGAACGAAATTTTCACGAAATCATTCCGTGAAATTGTAGGCCATAAAAATATAATAAAAATAAATTTTTACTCATCAGATTTGTGGTCCCAAAATCACTGTTCCGACTAGGCCCAAAATCGGGCTGTTACAATTTATGAGTGTTATTTAAAACACTTTGGTGAAAAAAATGTTTTTGTTTGAAGATGGTGATTAAAAAATAAGATTTTAAACTAAGAAAGCTAATAAATAAATATCAAATGCACGATTTCAAAATACGATTTTAATCAAGATGACATACTTGTGTTAGATCAATTACATTTCTTAACTTAGAATTATTAAACTGATGTTTATATTGTCACGAATAAATTCACGGCAACTCGATAATTTGCTAACCTACGGACATGCTCACCTACAAAAATCCATTCATCTCTTGACTATATCCTTATGTCAATTCAACTAATTAAACAAATCTTTAATAGACAAATATGTTATTTGCATACATACTTATTAAATTGAAATAATCTCTTGTACATATCCCTATGTCAATTCAAACGATTAACTAAATCTAATAAGCACATAAAAGACTACGTGAGGTAACAAGGTATCCCTACCTTGGAACAGTTTAATCACAATAATCTTGCAAGTTATGCAAGGCAAATGTATCGTTAGATACCGTTGTTAATTTAACCCTCAGCTACCTTAGATGATTAAACATGCACTAATTATGTATCGTGTCCATTAATTACAATTTCAATCCGTTTAAATAATTAATTCATTAGCTACCTCACAATTGTAATGTAGGAATAACTTAGTCATGATTTTACTTAATCAAGCATCCTATCGAGGTCTATAACAACATAAACACAATTTTAACAATTTTAGCAAATGAAATGCAATCAAACTAACACGAATTACATTCATGCTAAATTGATTAAATTAACCAATCCAACAACATAAATATCCATAGACATGTTCATCATAACAACAACAAAAATTAAAGAGTTAGGGAACAAGAATCAAATCCGGTGTTTTTCAGTGGCTTGACTAGTTTGCTCCGTTCTTCCTTCTCTGTTTTCCTTGTCGACCAAGGCTGCTATGAACACTTAATTGCTGCTCCAAATGGCTGATGAATGCCCCTTTTCCAAGAGGAGAAATCAGCAAGAGGGCAAGGGATTTTAGAATGGAAAAGAAGAGAGAAAGTGGAGAGAAGAGAGAAAAGATGTGAATGCTTGAGACGTGTTTCAAATGATCAGTTCAATGGGGCTTTTATAGCTGAAGAGGTCTGCTAAAAATAGCTAAAAATAGCAGCCAAAGAGCCCTCCCTTGGCCGACCACACATGTGGAAAGTTTGATGATTTCAAACTTGCTAAATTAAGCTTAGGGCAAATCTAGAAAGCCACCATTTGTGGAGGGGTTTGAATGCTATTTGAACAAGTCTTCAAGGGCCTCTTTGCAAGCTAAATAATCAGCCAATAAGCTAATTTGGGTCAGCACATGGGGCAGTTTTGGGCTGTCCATTACTTGGTTGATTTGGTTCACTCGGTTCTGCTCAATTGGACCACTTTTCATAATTTATTAATAATAATTTTTAACCTAAACCAAATTGGATATAAATTAAAATAAATTATATTATGAATTAATACACATAATTTTTTACCGTCTTAGGCTGAAAATTAATTCGCCTTGATACTTCAAATTGCTTCTCAGTTTTGTGCTTCTAGTAGTGTCTGCCGAGTCATTTTTCGCCCTTTGTGCAAATCTGTCGAAAAAAACCAAAATTCATCAAAATTAATTATAAAATTAATTAAAATTCAACATGTTCATATTTTAAGTATACTTTAATTATTTTATAAAAATTAATTATTTTCTGACAGGAATTTTATCGAAACTGCATGAATTTAAGTTAAAAAGGAAATGGAAAAGTGTGTAAATTTTTGTGCTTCCAACGGTTAAGGGCTTAGGTTGTCGATGATGTCCGAGGCTCCTACACATCCAAGCACTGAGGTGCCAATGGTTCTTGAGGCTCCCGCACGACCAAGGGCCTAGGCTGTCGATGGTGTCTGAGGCACCCGCACATCCAACAACCTAGGTTACCTATGGTGTCTAAGGCTCCTACATGACCGAGGGCCTAGGTTGCCAATGGTGCCCAAGGCTCCCGCACATCCAAGCACCAAGGTGCCGATGCTGCTCAAGGCACCCGCATATCCAACGTCCTAGGTTGCCTATGGTGTCCGAAGCTCCCGCACATCCAAGCACCAAGGTACCAATGCTGCTCGAGGCTCCCGCACATCTGAGGCACCAAGGTGTTGATAGTGCCCGAAGCTCCAGCACGACCAAGGGCCTAGGTTGCCGATGGTGCCCGAGGCTCCCGCACATCCAAGCACCAAGGTGTTGATGCTGCTCGAGACACCCACACATCCAACGTCCTAGGTTGCCTATGGTGTCTGAGGCTCCCGCACATCAAAGCATGTAACATCCCAAAATAGGGCCTAAACAGAATAGTGGTTGTGAAACAACGAATCTGAGGTCAAAAAAATTTATTCCGATTAAGTTTTAAGGTTTATTCATTGATTGAATAATTGTGTGAAAATTTCGTAAAGAAATTTTATGTATAAGTGCCTAATTTGATAATTAGGACTAAATTGTAAAATTAACAAAATGTGTGTTCTAGATAATAAAGAGGATTTAATTGAAATGGGTGCTTCAAGTGGAGGTCCTTATTTAGTAATTATACCATTATATTTAAGTTTGGACAAAAATGGGCAAGAATAGGACAAATTTGAAAGAAAAGCCTTTAAGGGCATTTTGGTCGTTTAGTAATTAAAAGAATTAAAAAGGGTAAATAAAGCCAAAATTGGTTCATCTTCTTCATGGAGGCCGAATATAGCATAGGGGAAGCCATGGTTAGGGTTTCCAAGCTTTCCAAGCTTTCCAAGCTCAATAGTAAGTCTGTTCTAGCCTCGTTTTTAATGTTCTTCACGTTTTTGGAGTCCCGGTAACTTGATTTAACTTATTCTAGCAATAATTCATGCTAGCGTTCATATTTGGAAAAATACCCATAGGTTAAATGTGTTTATTTTGATGTTTTATGATAGAATAAGAAGCTTGAAATTATGTTAAACAACTTTTGCTAAGCGATTTTAAGTGAAAACGAGTAAAACGACATAATCAGTAAAAATACCTAATGTTCATAAGTACATGATAGAGTGGGAATTTGATGTTCCCGTAGAAGGGAAAAATGTTCAGCGTGTCATAAAACATAAGAAAAATGGATAAATTTTAATTTTCGAGCCTAGGGGAAAAATCATAATTTTGCAAAGGTTTAGGGGCAAAATTATAACTTTGCCAAAGTTTGAGCTAGGGAATGTTTTGAATATTACATTAATTAAATAAGTGAAATATGATGTTTTAGACCATGAAAAGTGAGATTTGGACTTAGAATAGGAAAAAAACTAAAAATCGAGAAAGTTGGTAAAATGGTCGTTTTGGTATCGAGGTAAGTTCATATGTTTAATAAGCACTTAATTATGCATATTTGAATGATAAATTGATATTTTGGCCATAAATACTTTAGTATTGAGTTTAAGATATAATGATTAATGTTTGATAATAATTCGATATTGGAAAGAGAACTTGTATAATTTATATGTAAGACCATATTTTGTATTATGGCTTTGTATGAAAACAAGAAAGCATTGACTAGAATAGTTTGATGAGAATAAGTTAAGTTGATGATATGATGAGATTGAGAATGTAAGTGTGTAAGTTGAGTAGCATTTTATTATTATGCAATTATTGTTATTAGTTTGTTATTATTGAGTTATGCAACTAACCTTGAGAATTTGAGCAAGTATGTTTCAGCTATGACTTGACAAGGCATTGATATCTCAAAGTCCATGGTTGTACCATGGCAATTAAGGAAGAATTGACGGAAAAGTCCATGTTCATAATATGGCATTTAAGGAGGAATTGGTGGTTAAAGATACCATGTAAGACCATGTCAAGATATGGCATTGGTAAGGCAAGGATCCCATGTTAGACCATGTTAAGACATGGCATCGGCATTGATTAAGGACTCTATGTAAGACCACATCAAGATGTGGCATTGGCACTAAGACAAGGATACGATATAAGACCATGTTTGGAACATGGCATTTGGTAAGACAAGGATACCATGTAAGACCATGTTTGGAACATGGTATTTGGTAAGATAAGGATGTCATGTAAGACCATGCCAAGGCATGGCATTGATAAGTTCTATAAGGCAAGGAAATCATGTAAGACCATGCCAAGGCATGGCATTGATAAGTTCCATAAAGCAAGGAAATCATGTAAGACCATGTCAAGACATGGCATTGATGAGTTACTATAAGGAAAAGGTCCCATGTAAGACCATGCCAAGGCATGGCATTGGTGAATTCATAAGGCAAGGATACCACGTAAGATCATGTCAAGACATGGCAATGGTAAGTTCAAAAAGAAAATGGTTCTCGAGTAATCCAAAGAGTAAGTCAAGAAACGAAAAGGTGAGAACATGAAGAAAGAGTACAGGTATGCATTTAAGGCTTATTTAATATTGAGATTGTAAGTAATTGAGATTATCAAGTATTGAGTAAGTGATGAGTTTTCAGTTATGCTTGTGACACTTTATGGCATGATTGGCAATATGCCTATATTATGAAAGAGTACTCATGTGTTAAGTGAGATGTTGCAAGTATGTAAGCAAGCTATTAAGTAAGGTTCCTTTTGTATTCTGAGCCTTTGGTAAGGTTACCGATGAGTAAAATGGGAAAGTAAGAACTAAAAATTATTTAAGCAAATTATGACAGCATAGTAGTAAGCTAAATTGATTGCTAATGCTTATTATTTTACATGTGAACTTACAAAGCTTTATAAGCTTACTTCTTTCACTTTTCCATGTTTCAGAGTACTTAAAAGCAAGCTCGGGTTGGAGGTTGGTAGAGATCACTTCACACTATCGACTATCAAGTTACCAAATGGGTATCTTCATTTACAAACGTTCTAGTTTATGGCATGTATAGGGACTTAGCCAGTGACAACCCGAATTAGGGCCTAATCGGAATAGTGGTTTCGTGACCACAAATTCGAGATAGAAATAATTGTTTTATAATTATTTTGGGGTTTATGATATGATTGCATGATTGTGTGAAAATTTCGTGATGAAATTCTATGCCTAAAGTGCTTAAATTGAAAGTAGGGACTAAATCGAATAAGTTGCAAAATTTGCATCCCAGAAGTTTTTAGTATGAAATTGTTTTGGAATATTAATTAGGAGGTCTTAAATAGCAATTTGACCAATTTTAAGTTCATGGACAAAATTAGGACATGGAAGGAATTTTGAAAGTTTAGTAAGGAGGGCATTTTGGTCATTTGGATATTAAATGAAATAAAATGGGAAAAATAACACAAAATTGATCATCATCCTCCTTAGTTGCTGCCAATTCTCCCTCTCTCCATAGCTAGGGTTTCTTCAATTTTCAAGCTCCATAGTAAGTGATTCCAAGCCCGCTTTTAATGTTCTTTACGTTTTTGGAATCCGGAAGCTCGATTAAGCTTATGCTAGTAATAATTTAACCTAGGGTTCACATTTGGAAAAATACCCATAGGTGAAATTTGTGTATTTTGATGTTTTATGATAGAATATGAGGTTTTAAATTATGTTAAATAACTTGTGCTACTCGGTTTTAAGTGAAAACGAGTAAAAGCAAGATAATCGGTAAAAATACCTATTGTTCATAACTATATGATAGAGTGAGAATTTGATGTTGTTGTAGAAGAGAAAATGTTCAGCATATCATAAAACATAAGAATAAGGGCTGAAATTAAATTCCGAGCCTAGGGCAAAAATGTAATTTTGTAAAGTTAGGGGCAAAATGTAATTTTTCCATGATGTGATTTTTGGATTGAAATAAATAGTATGAGTATTAAATGAGCTAAATGTGTTATTATAGATCAAGAAAGACGCGAATTGATCTCGAATCTGGGAAGGAAAAGTTTTGGACTAAATTGCAAAATTTCTACATTTTGCACCAAGGTAAGTTTGTATGTAAATATTACAATAATTTCATGTACATTCTTATATTTCAGCCTATTATATAAATATACTAGCTGATGTTAAAATATAAATCGACTATTGGAAGAATGGAAATAAATATAGAGAGAGATCCGGTTGAACATTCTGAGAGATCGAATGAAATAGAGGGAGCGTAGCTAGGTCACATGTATGATGCCGAGTGCACATCATGTGTACAAGAAAGCTACGAGACACCTCAGTAGTAGCTAGGTCACATGTGCGATACGAGATGTATCCCATGTAGACAAGAGAGCTACGTGAAAGATAAATGTAGCTAGGTCGCATGCGTGATTCCAAGTGAAGGACACCATGTAGACAAGAGAGCTACGTGAAAGATAAATGTAGCTGGGTCGCATGCGTGATTCCAAGTGACGGACACCATGTAGACAAGAGAGCTACGAGACAAATCGGCTAGGTCGTATGAGTGGTACTAAGTGTTCACCATGTGTACAAGAGAGCCGAACTAAACGAAGTATGATGGTGGGGCTGTGTGCTGAAACCATTAAATATCGAGGATTGATCCGAATTGTTCAACGGGATGGTTTTGTGGTGATATTGTGGTTTGGACCTACACTTATGGTGAATGAAATGTGGTGAAAATGATTTGTGGTATATACAAATATAAGATAAAATGAGGTTAGCATAAAGAATTTGTGAAAGAGTGAAATTAGCATTAAAACTGTTTTTAGATGGTAGCAGTGACGTGATTTTGAAAAATCACCAAAAATAGGAGGAATATAATTAGAGGTTGAATGAGATGTGAAATTAAAGTTTAATGAGTCTACTTTCATATAAAAGAAACAGAGCAAGCAAAGGAATTCTATATTTTGAGATATTTACAATTGTATGTGACTTGCTCAGGATGAATACGTGATCCCCTGTTCCAACTTTGAAAAATCATTAAAAATTGTACAAAGAAAATTAAGAAATATAGTTTACATGCCTAAATTCCTTATTGAGACTAGTTTTAAATGAAATAGACTTCAGGGTTGTTTGAATTGTGTACTGAGAGAAATTCAATTTGTAGTGAACAGAGGTCAGATCAGTCGAGCTGTGTAACAGGGGAAACTTTAACTAATAAACTGTACTAATCGGCTGAACCAAAAATTATAGAAAAAAATTAGCAAAAATATTTATGAGTCTAGATTCAGGGAAATTTTACGGATTTGAATTTCGAGTTTTGTAACTCGAGTTATGATTTATTTAGTGAATATGACGCAGCAGAGACAGCTTAATCAAAGTGGAATGAATAGTGAAGTTAAAGTAGATGTACTTGAATTGTTGTGTAAACATGTTAGATTTTTTTTAGTATTTACATACTTACTTACTAAGCTATAAGCTTACTTTGTTTCTCTCTTTTGTCTTATAGTGTTCTTCGGCTTGCTCAGGAGTTAAGGATCGTGAAGATCTATCCGCACTATCATACTTTAGGGTATTTGAACTAAACGTTTTGAATTATGGCATGTATAGTAGGCTTAATTATTTTGTTACGTGTCATATTTGTCTAGGTTTAAAATATTAGTTACAGTACTCGACCAGCTAATTTGTACAAGCCATTAAAGTTGGCTAATATTGTTCAAGACATATTTATATTTCGGTTATGTTTAATGGTATGTGTTATGTTCTGGTAATACCTTGTATCCTGTTCCGGCGACGGTAACGGGTAAGGGGTGTTACATAGCCATTTTGTGTGTACGTCCTTATGATATGGCTAAATAATGGTATGTAAATATTTGATAATGATTAGCTATCGAAATGGCTAATGAAGAACATGTTTCAGTGTTATGTATGCCTAAATGGTAGTTAATACAAAGAAATCATGAAAAAGTGAAATTAGCATTAAAACAGTATTGAACATTAGCAGTGACGTAATCTTGAAAAATCACCAAAAATAGTAGAAATGGAATCAGGTGATGAATGAGATATAGAATTAAAGCTTATTGAGTCTATTTTTATATGAAAGAAAATATTCAGCAAAGGAATTGTATATCAAGAGATATTTGAATTTTAGTGAGACAGGGTCAATGCAATTTCTCAATCCCCTATTCTGACTTTATAAATTAACTAAAAATTGTACAAAAAGAATTAGGAGTTATAGTTTATATTTCTAGATTCCTTAGTGAATCTACTTTCAAGAGAAACAAACGACATAGTTATTTGAATTCTGTACAGGAAGAAAATTGATTCGTAGTGAGGATAGTTTAGACTAGTTGAACAGTACAACAGGGGAAACTTTAACTAATAAACTGTACTAATTGGCTAGACCAAAAATTCTGGAAAAAAATTAGTAAGAAGATATATGAGTCTAGCTTTAGGGAAAATTCACGAATTTAAATTTTTAGTTTTGTGACTCGAGTTATGATTTATTTAGTGATTATGACGCAGGTGGGCAGTTTTATAAGGAATAATGAAATAAATTGTTTTGATTTGTCTAAGTATTTAGAAAATTTTTAATGTTCCCGGTCCCGAACCGTTTCAATTGCATGTTTTAGGGGCCCTCGGACATATTTAATGAATGTAAATTAATTAATTTTAAAAGTAAATTTTATTCCCCGAATTAGTAAGTTAAGTCAGGTAACGCCTCGTGCTCGACTCCGGCGATGGTCTCGAGTAAGGGGTGTTACAAAGCACCAAGGTGCCAATGCTACTCGAGGCTCCCGTTTATCCAAGCACCAAGGTGTTGATACTGCTCGAGGCTCCCGCACATCTAAGGCACCAAGGTACTGATGGTGCCCGATGCTCCAGCACGACCAAGGGCGTAGGTTGTCGATGGTGTCCAAGGCTCCCCTACATCCAAGCACCAAAGTGCCAATGGTGCCTGAGGCTCCCGCACGACCAAGGGCCTATGGTGTTTGAGGCACCTGCACATCCAATGTTCTAGGTTGCTTATGGTGCCCGAGGCTCCCGCACGACCAAGGGCCTAGGTTGTCGATGGTGTTTGAGGCACCCGCACATGCAACACCCTAGGTTGTCTATGGTGCCCGAGGCTCCCACACGACCAAGGGCCTAGCGTCACGGGCTAGAGTTCAAAGCTCGTGACCATCGAACCAAATGCATGTGATGGAGGTCTATTGCTTAGATGGGGATCATTTGGCCCACGAGAGCTGGCCCAATTCAAGGAACTGTTGGAGAAGCCTGTCAGATTGAAGCCTGGTTAGCCCGATAGTGAAGATATGGCAACTTAGGTAACTATGGTAACTAATCTTTAAAGATAGAGAGAATCATATCTTGTAAGATTAGATAGGATTTGATATGGCAATATCTTGTAAATCCCTTAAATCAGGGGATATAGTTAATCTCGTCCATCGATGTAATTGTATCTTGACCGTCGATTTTGGGGGAGCTCAAGTATAAATAAAGAGCGTCCCCCTCATTTGTACTCAAAGTGAGAGACTCCATTCATTGTTTCATTATTCTTTGTGAATAAGAGAATAGAGAGCATTTACTCAAATACTTTGCGAGCGTCCCTTTCTGTTGTTCTTATAAGCTTCTTTTGGCATAAGTTTGCTTCCGCTGTACGAGTTGGTGCCTTAGAGGAGTTCTTAAGGAATCCTCATTCGAGTAAAGGCTGACTTGGGCTAGTTTGGACGAGCAAATCACCTAAGGCCACATGGATTGCGAGACGAAAGGTCTAGCCCCATGACAAGTGGTATTCGAGCTGTTAGTTCGAAGGCACTGTTGGGATGTCGAAAGAAGAGTTCGAACAAAGGAGGGCAAGAAAAGGTTTGAGGGAGATGCTGTCAGCAGTAAAGGAACGTGTGGGTAAACTCGAAGGATCCATGGAGGACATAAAGGAGGCACTCGATGGGTTCGAGGGTCACATAGACAACTGGAAGGAACAGTCCAGAGGCTATGTAAAGATGTCTCTTAATTCGACCATGGATAAGGTAAACAAGTTGTTTGATTCACATAAAGATAAACTATCGGACAGGAACGATGCTCTTGAGGCCATGTTGATGGCTTTGAAGGAGGAAACAATGGCCACGAGCTGGCTTTAAGCACAAGAATAGAGGAGCTCGAGGGAGAGCTGGCCTTGTGTCGAGCAGCGGTGGGGGAAGGAGTGTCGAGTGCAGCACTCAGTAACGAGTATGTCCCGAAGCCGAAAGAGTTTGTGGGGACAAGGTCTGATGTGATGTAGACAATTTCTTGTGGAGGATGGAAAACTTCTTCCGTGTCAAAAGCATCGTGGATGATGCGGATAAGGTAAACACTGCTTTATTATTTCTTACGGATATTGTGCTTTTATGGTGGCGAGGTAGGACCATGGATAAAAGGCAAAGTAAGATTGGAACATGGGAAAAGTTCCAATGCGAGTTGAAGGGACAGTTTTACTTGGAGTTTGCCGAGGAAGAAGCTCGGGCAAAGTTGCAAGGGATAACGCAACGGGGCACAGTGGGGGAGTATGTTCGTGAGTTCAAGGAACTCATGCTCCAAGTTTCGGATGTGACCGAGAGAGAAGCAATGCTTGCTTTTCAAGAGGGATTGAAGCCGTGGGTCAGACAGGAGGTGGAACAAAAAGGTGTCCAAAAGTTGTCGGAAGCCATGACGGTAGTGGTATCCGTGGTTAAGCTTGGTCTAGGGAAAGACAAGCTTGGATCTTCCAAGTCCGAGGAAAGGGGCGTCTGTGAAGGGAATCACAATGAAGATACGGATGAGTATGGCAATGGCAACAGCGACAATTGTGGTAATAGGAAACCACAAGTTGGGAAGAAAAAACCCAAAAGGAAAAGGGACAAGCTGAAATGCTTTCTCTGCAACGGTCCACACATGTTAAAGAAATGTCCGATTAAATGCATGCTTAGAAAGATATCGGTGGATAAGGCCTTGGGACTTGGTTCGAGCGCAAGGGATGTCGAAGCCAAGGAGGCCGAAAGCGAGAAGAAGCCAGTGGAGTGCTTCTTGTGTCATGGTCCGCATAAGTTGCGGAAATGTCTGAGGAAGTCTGTCATTGATGGGAACGATGGAGTAGATACGGAGTCCAAGAAGCTTGGTTCGAGCAAGGGAAAAGTCGAAGCCAAGAGGGCAAAGAGGAGCGAGTCTGTCATCGAAGGAACGATGAAGCAGACAAGGAGCCCAAGAAGATTGGTTCGAGCAAGGGTAAAGCCGAAGCCAAGAGGGTTAAGACGAGCAAAAAGAAGCGAGTAAAGTGCTTCTTGTGCCGTGGTCCGCATGAGTTGCGGAACTATCCAAAACAAGTCAAAGTCAAAGGAAAGGCAACGTCCGAGCTTGGTAGTCGTCGGAGGGGCTTCCACCCAAGGAAGAGGTGAGTTTGTCATCGAACTTAGAGGAAGAAGTTGCGATGAAAACAGTGAAGCTGGGACCAATGAGGCTCAAATCGAGTGAAGCATCGGAGTTGGCCGAGTTATCGATAAGGCTTCCACCTATAGGAGAGGTGGGTGGTGCATCGGGCTTCAAGGAAAAAGAAGTGATACATGTGGGACAGTTAACCCGAGTAAATGCAAAGGTACATTCCGAACACTCTGATAGTGTGTTGCATTCTAACTTGTTGACTTGGCGAGAACGTAGGGGCCCTTTCGAAGTTCTTAAGCAAGGAGGCCGAGAGACTGTGGGCAAAGTGAAGCCAAGTGTTGTGAATCACGAGGATTCTATTCGAGGGAAGTTAGAATTGGGCAAAGGAGTGACATAACTCCTTGTTGTCGAGATGTACAAACGAGTAGGATAGCTCGAGTTAAGAAGCGACGGAAGCCAAGGCAGAAGTCCCGAAGGAAAGGAAGAGCTAAGGCAACGAGTGGTATCCAAGGCAAATCAAGTCAGTGCCATTCGGGAGTCACAACGAGGACGCTGCGAGAATGGGTGGGGGAGAATGTCACGGGCCAGAGTTCAAACCCCGTGACCATCGAACCAAATGGAGGTCTATTGCTTAGATGGGGATTATTTGGCCCACAAGAGCTAGCCCGATTTAAGGAACTGTTGGAAAAGCCTGTCAGATTGAAGCCTGGTTGGCCCGATAGCGAAGATATGGCAACTTAGGCAACTATGGTAACTAATCTTTAAAGATAGAGAGAATCATATCTTGTAAGATTAGATAGGATTTGTTATGGCAATATCTTGTAAATCCCTTAAATCAGGGGATATGGTTAATCTCGTCCGTCGATGTAATTGTATCTTGACCGTTGGTTTTGGAGGAGCTCAAGTATAAATAGAGAGCCTCCCCCTCATTTGTACTCAGAGTGAGAGACTCCATTCATTGTTTCATTATTCTTTGTGAATAAGAGAATAGAGAGCATTTACTCAAACACTTTGCGAACGTCCCTTTCTGTTGTTCTTATAAGCTTCTTTTGGCATAAGTTTGCTTCCACTGTACGAGTTGGTGCCTTAGAGGAGTTCTTAAGGAATCCTCATTCTAGTAAAGGCTGACTTGGGCGAGTTTGGACGAGCAAATCGCCTAAGGTTGCACGGATTGCGAGACAAAAGTTCTAGCCTCATGACACTAGGTTATCGATGGTGCCCGAGGCTCCCGCACATCCAAGCACCAAGGTGCCAATGCTGCTTAAGGCACCCATATTTCCAATGTCCTAGCTTGCCAATGGTGTCCGAGGCTCCTGCACATCCAAGCACCAAGGTGCCGATGCTGCTCAAGGCTCCTGCACATCTAAGGCACCAAGGTTCCGATAGTGCCCAAAGCTCTAGCACGACCAAAGGCCTTGGTTACCGATGGTGCCCGAGGCTCCCACACATCCAAGCACCAATGTACCGATGCTGCTCGAGGCTGCTGTACATCCAAGCACCAAGGTGCCGATGCTGCTCGAGGCTCTAGCACATCCGAGGCACCAAGGTGCTGATGGTACTCGAGGCTCTAGCACGACCAAGGGCCTAGGTTACCGATGGTGTCCAAGGCTCCCGCACATCCAAGCACTAAGGTATCGATGGTGCTCGAGGTTCTCACACCACCAACTTAGAATTTTTGCCTCGCAATCTGTGCGGCCTTAGGTAGTTTCTTGCTCCAAAAATGGCTAAGTCAGCCTAACTCCCATAATATAAGGGTTCAATATAATTCCTCCACAAAAACCCAACTCAAACGAAAGCAACTCAAAGCCAAACAAGATGAACAAAGAGCGAAATAAGAACAAGCCACAAAAAAATAAGAACACGAGAGAGAGAAATTCAAGTGAATGCTCTCAAGAATTCTTATTGCTCAAAACTCAAGTGTTTTACAATGAGGGGAGAGGCCTCTATTTATAGTTGAGCCTCTCTAAATCCAATGGTACAGATCAAATAATTAATTGCTAAGATTAAAGGATACCTACAAATCAAATCTCTAATTCTACAAAATCGTATCTTCTAAGATTACATATCATATCCAAGATTGCATATCCTCGAAGATTATGTTTCTATATATGTCAAGCTTATAAATGGACCTTCAATCTCTTAAAGCAACGGGCCAGTCCGATCGGGCCAAATGACCTCCTTCCCACTTGATGGATTGCACAAACGTGCCATGGTTGTGAGCTCCCATGCGCAACCTATGACATTCTCTCCCACAAAATCTAGTGACACCCTCATCGCGTCTTTCGCATGATACCTATCTATCTTGTCTTAGAATTTCCATAAAGCTTCAACGGGTTCCCAACTAGACTCACTATCGGGAAATCCTTTCCATCTGACTAATTATTCATGCCGCGATCGATAGTGCTTCCATTTGACTACACAATCCGCCTCGATATTTTCAATTGCTCGATCATAGGCGACTTTTACCCCCATTGGTGCTCGTTTGGACTTGCTTCAATTTAGGTCTTCTCTATCTTCATGGAATGGCTTAAGCATACTCACATGGAATACTAGGTGGACTTTGAGCTTTTCCGGCAACTCAAGCTTGTAGGCCACCTTGCCTACCTTCTTCACAACTTGAAATGGCCCCTCATATTGTCGCACAAGACCCTTATGCAAGCCATCATGTCGCAAAAGTAGGTGTAGTTTAGCAAGAACTGGGTCACCAACTTGAAATTGCACATCCCTTCGATTCTGATCCGCCTACTTCTTGTTGCGCTTACTTGCCTTATGTAGACAAGCTCTAGCTAGATCATTTTGCTCTTGTCAATCTATTACAAATCGATAAGCTGCTGGATTCGGTCCCGCATAATGAGTTGCAACAGCATTAGGTGTAAGTGGCTGTTGCCCCGTCACTATCTCGAATGGACTCTAGTTCGTCGCCCCACTTCGTTGTAAGTTTTATGAAAATTGAGCCACATCCAACAAGTTTGGCTAATCCTTTTGTGTCACACTCACGTAGTGTCGAAGATACGTCTCCAACAATGCATTCACTCGTTCAGTTTTCCCATCAGTTTGTGGATGCATACTAGTTGAAAAGTTTAAGTCTAAGCCCATCAACTTGAACAACTCCGTCCAAAAATGACCCGTGATCTCCTCTCTTGATCACTGATGATAGACTGTTGTACTCCCCAATATTTCACCACATGTCTAAGGAACAAACGAGCTACTCCTCGGCAAGACACTCTTTGGTTGCGGGGATAAAAGTTGCATACTTTGAAAACCTGTCTACCACAACAAAAATACTTGCAAATCCATTAGATTTAGGCAAACCCATAATAAATTCCATGGATAAACTCTCCCATGGGCGCTCCGAAATGGGCGAAGGTTGTAACAAAGCAGCAGGAGCCTTTAACTCAACCTTATCTTATTGGCACACCAAACAAGTTTTCACATAGGTCTCCATATCATCACCCATGTGAAGCCAATAAAATCGATCCTACAAGAGAGCCAAAGTACGATGTATACCTAGATGGCCAGCCCATTTTGAATCATAACATTCCTTCATGACTTCCTCTCAAAAATTCCTATGTTGAGGCACATATAGACGTTGTCCATGAGTGTATAGCAATTCTCCCTCGAGCCAAAACCGCCTCGTAATGAGCTTGCTTGGGGGACAACTTTTTCTAGGTTAGGAAATAACTATTGCAACGTCATCAGTGAATACCACAAACCTGGAACCCAGCAAATAGTGCCTCCATGTGCACAAACAGTGCACCATAGTAGTCATCTATTTTTCTTGGACTGTGTATCTTCATATTGTCTCATTAAGCTTTCGACTCTCGAAAGCAATTGGATGCCCATCTTACATCAATACTCCTCTAATCGCATAATCTGAAGCGTCCGTGCTACCTCATACGCCTTTGAAAAGTCTAGTAATGCAAGTACAGGCTCACTCATCATTACTTGTTGCAGTTGGTTGAAGACTTTCTCGCACCGAGGATCCCAGTCCCACACTTTACCCTTTTTCAATAAGTCTGTCAAGGGTGTAGTGATCTTGGAATAGCCTTCAATGAAGTGACGGTAATTATCGAAACCATTTTTTAAAAAAAAGGGTCGACTTTTTATTTTGAAAACAAATATGAAAAAATGGGAGTCGCCACCAATTATTTTTTATAATGTGTGATCGAATCACCTCTCAATTTGATCATTTTAATAAGAAGTTCGAGTTATTAAAACGATGATTTTAGTCTACGAAATTCAAAAAAATGAGTTCGGGAGTCGGTTATGTACGAGGAAGGATTAGCACCCTCGTAATGCCCAAAATTGGTACCTAGTTGATTAATTAATGTCTTAGTATCGAGAATTGAGAATTTGAAAATATTTTAAAAATACAATTCTTTGTTAAAATATTATTTAATTGAAAATTTTAAGAAAATGACATATTTCACGTTAATCGAGAAAAAAATCACGTCCCGTAAGTTAAGACACAATGTCTTAAATTCTCGATACACGTATAAACACCAAAAATTTTATTTATTTTAAAAGATATTCGATTATCTCGATTTTAGAAGGAAATCATATTCCATAAGTTAGAACACGATCTTTTCTTAATTCCCAAGAATATTTACAATTCATGATTTAAAAACGTTCGTTTATTCGGATTCATCGAGAAAATCAAAATCCCGTAAGTTAGGGAATGACCTTTTGAATTCCAAAATATGAAAGATTGCTTATTCAAAGAAATAATGTAACACGAATTTGTAGCGATAATGGCATAATATGCTTGATAAAAAAAAGCAGATTAATATGCATAACAAAATAAAAATGAATGCCATAAAATAAATAACAATAATAAGAGCAAAAATAAAAATAAAAATAAGATAAATAAAAAATTAAAAAAAACAAACCAGATAAAAAAATAAGTAAATAAAAAATAAGAAAATAATGAAAAAGTTGAAAATAAGAAATTAAATAAAATAATAAAGAAATATTAAATAAAATAATTAAAAATGATAATAATAATAATAGTAATAGTAATAATAAATAAGTAGATAAATAAAACACATATACATATACTAAAGTTAAGTATTCTAAAACTAAAAGAATAAAAATAAATAAATTGGTAAAAAATATTTAGGTATTAAAAATGGATATAAAATAAAAACTTAGATAATTAAAAATGAAGAATAATGGACAAATTAATGAATAAGTAATAATATGAATTAATCAAAGGATTATATTGAAATCAGAATAAAATTAGAGGCAAAAATCGTAATAAATTAAAAAATAAAAAAACGAATAAAGACTAAAATGACAAGCGCGAAAACATCCCAATCTTTGGGACACGCGTCCGTTTAGCAAGCCGAGGACTAAACTCAAAACGGCGCAAAATTAAGGGGCGAGATTTCTAAAAATAGAAAATTGTGGGGTTTCGAGTTTCTAAAAATTTCTAAAAATTTTGTTTTTTATATAAGCAATCTTTCATATTTTGGAATTCAAAAGGTCGTTCTCTAACTTACGGGGTTTCGATTTTCTCGATGAATCCGAATAAACGAACGTTTTTAAAGCACGAATTTTAAATATTCTCAGGAATTAAGAAAAGATTGTGTTCTAACTTACGGAATATGATTTCCTTCTAAAACTGAGATAATCAAATATCTTTTAAAATAAATAATTTTTTTGTCGTTTATTCGCATATCAGGAATTTAAGACATTGTGTCCTAACTTACGGGACGTGATTCTTTTTCTCAATTAACATAAAATATGCCCTTTTTCTCGAAATTTTCAATTAAATAATAGTTTAACAAAGGATTGTATTTTTAAAATCTTTTCAAATTCTCAATTCTCAACACTAAGACATTAATTAATCAACTAAGTACTAATTTTAGGCGTTACGAGGGTGCTAATCATCGTTTTAATAAATCAAACTTCTTATTAAAATGATCAAATTGCGAGGTGATTCGATTACACCTCATAAAAAATGATTGGTGGCGACTCCCATTTTTTCATTTTCGTTTTCAAAATAAAAAGTCAACCCCTTTTTCAAAAAAATGGTTTCGACAGCTTGACGACTCCACTGGGGATCCCAAAATAAGTGAGTCAAGCCGCGAGTTGATTACTTTTTGTCTTTGTCAAAAATTGAAAACTTGGTTTAAATTTACAATCCTTTCATTGTATTTCATCTGTCTTTGTTGCGATCTTCATTATTTTGGTTTATAATTGCTTTACTGGATATATTTTTGCACATTGTATCGCATAATCGATCGATTTTACCCTTTTAAGTGGGAGTGAGAAACTCTTCCTTCATGAGGTCTTCACCTCCGTATAGGATAGCGGATCACTTTCGGAATACATCCATACCTATGTCTTCTTGAGATTTTCATCTCCATATAGCCATAGGGAAATGTATTCCCTTGAATTGAACTCGGTCCATATGAGCCTATAATGGGTGAGGATCAAGAAATTTGTTGGTTCAGGTACCTTTACATTAGAATCAAACCGCATATAGTGAGCCCTAAGAGCCTACCCTAGGTAGAACCGCACCAAACCCTAGTGGTTACACCAGTAGGTGCTTTACTTATTATTCTTCTCTTGCTTTAAATTGTGTATAAAGTACTGACTTGTTTTGTTTTATTGTTATTGTAATTGCATGACATTTTCATCACAAAAAAGGTGTTGATTCACATTCGGTTGCTAAATAGATAACTTATCATGGAAAAGGGGTTTCTTGATAAAGTAGAGGATAATGCGACCATCCGGATATGGTCCGAGACAACACAGCAAGAGAAGGGTGATAGTCTTACAGAGGGGTATGTGTCAAAATTGTGAGATTTTACTCGTATCAGTGTAACCCAAAATAATCTTCAAGAGATGAAGAAATATGGGATCAATGGGATGACAAGATCAAGCAACTATTCTACTGTAATTATGGTGATTTGCCTTATCTACTCAATAACAAAGTGGACAAGCACTTATTCCGAGCTCTCGTCCAGTATTGGAACCCTGCTTATAGTTGTTTTACTTTTGGAAAGGTGGATTTGGTACCTACTGTGGAAGAGTACACGGCCTTGCTCCGTTGCCCGAAGATTCAAATTGACAAGGCTTATTTCAGAGATGCCAACTTCCCACCATTCTTAAAAGACCTGATGAACATCACGAGAATAAATGAATAGTAGGTTACAGCTCGAATCAAGCAGAAAGGTGATAGTAAGTGCATTCCTTGGAGAAATTTGAGAGATTTGATCTTAGCACATCCTGATGTGAAGAAAAGGATTGATGCATTTACGGATTAGTTATCTTCCCAAAGGATTTAGGGCATATAGAGGAGGCGGTCTCTGATTTATTTGATCGACTTAATAAAAGGTTCACACCCATCTTCGCAATTTTCGCTGAACCTTTCAGATCCTTGAACACATGCCGAAGAGCGGGCGAAGGGAGATTAATCGGATGCACACAACTCTTACTAGCGTGGTTCCACAGCCATTTTTGAATAGTGGAAAAGGTCTCATATCGAATCTTCTCCGTAGACTATTCTCCGATGAAAGAGTTAGTAGATACGCCAAGACGAGATGATATTACGGAAGAAAAACGGATGATGATTCTCCAAAATATGCAAGATAAAGACTTCGAATGGAGAGCCCCTTGGATGGTCCTTGACGAGATTCTATATTAGTGGTGATTTTGATTAGGTTACCCTTCTTGGAATATGAGAGACTATTGGGTATGCTCCTCTGCTCGTGTTAAGACAATACAAATCAAAACAGTTTATGCCAGTAACACAAGAGTTAGCTCAGTGCGAGTATGTATACAAGGGAGATAATTACAAAAAGAAAGTTCATGAAATATCAAACGCCTAGAACCGAACTCACAGAATGAAAAGGTTTACAGCCAACCCGATGACTACCCTTGAGTATGACCGATGGTGTGGTTAGAGAATCAACGACAACACCCCTACATCAAACCAAGAAAACACCCGATCAATGGAAGAACACTTGCAGGTGATCCCATTTGAGCTAGAGATCATCAAACAAGATTTTGAGAGAAAGAGTTTGGAGTTAGAAAAAAAGGATAGAGCAATTAGAAGAGGAGAAAATGCAGCTGGGACTAGATGTCGACGTCCAAAAACTACAAGCCGAGAAGCTGAGAAAGGAAAAGAGTAAGGCTGAAGGCGATTTGGATAGTTTGAAAACAAACTACAAAAAGCTGCGAAGGTTAATGAGAACCGCTGGTCTGGGAAAAACGTCAGAATAATGGCGACAAGAAATTAAAGAGGAAAATACTAGAGCTAGTCTATGGGAAATGAAATTCTGAGTTGCTCAAGCGTGAGAAGACGTTTAGCAAGAGAGTTTGGTAGAAATTCAAAATGAGAAGGTGAGGTTAAAAACTCAGGTGCTAGAGTTAGAAAGATCCCTACATCAGTATCGTAGTCGTAACTCTATAATCGAGTTTAAGGCTACTCGGAGCAAAATTGAAGAGTTAAAAGACAGGTAGAAAAACTCGACACTGCACTACAAAACTGTGAACTTTGAATTGAACTTCTAGAAGCAAAAAATGAGCAGTGGCTAGAGCAGCTACATCGATCTCAGGATCAGGTCTAGGATAGGGATTACGTCATGGGTGCAGCTTTGGTTCAAGTACAAGAAGTGGCTGATCATTTACAAACCTTAGCAATCCAGGCTGACGTACTGAGTTTGAAATGTGAGTCAGATTCAGATTGAGGCTAAGAGTTAGCTTGACTTTTTAAGAAGGTCAAATTCTTAAGTACTAGGGCAAGGCCTTATATGTAATCCATTTTATATAAAGAAATTTATTTTCTAGAAAAGTTACTCTAATGAAATTGAATCAAAATCATGCCTTTTTTGCATGCATTTCATGCATTAGCATTACATTGCATCATGCGTATTAAATCTCACAAAGAGATCCTAAAATCATAGTAGTTACCCTAGAATATCGATACAGTACACGAGAAAAAACTAAAGCATTGAACCAAAGGTTGGAAAGATTAGAGCAAATGCAAAAAGAAATGCAAGATCAGCTTCAAATACAGATGCAAGAATAATTGGCCAAAATTCAACAAGACATGAGGGATCAGATGCTAGTATCCCAAAAGAATATGATGAGCTAATTAACCCAGTTGCTGATTGAAGGGCTAGAAAAAGGAAAGAGCCCTATGGTCAATTCCGGGGATGATAACAAGGACCTTGCTTATCCTCTAGGCTTTACCCCAACAAACACCCAAGCACAACCAAACGCATATCCTCAAAGGGTGTCCGTTAACAACAGCTCAAATATTAGACAGGTACCTCAGCACCAACAAGCTTTCCGACAGGTTCAGGCTCTAACCTAGGAGTCAATCCAGCAAATCACGTTAACTCGAATCTTGATTATGTAGCAGAAATAGAAAAGGCAAGAGTGGAGCTCCCAAGCAACTTGAAGACCAATGCAGATGGCTAAAAGAGAAATTTAAGGCATTGGAAAGCACTGATTACCATTATGGGATTGATGCTAAAGACTTGAGTCTGGTTCTAGATTCAGTGCTCCCGCCCAAGTTTAAGACCCCAGAATTTGAGAAATATAATGGGACCAGCTGCCCCGAAGCCCACATTACAATGTTCTGTCGAAGGATGACAAGATATGTCAATAATGATCAGTTGTTAATCAATTATTTCCAAGACAGCCTGACCGGGACTGCAGCCAAATGGTATAATCAATTAACCCGTGCCCAAATCAATTCATGAAAAGACCTAGCACATGCCTTCATAAAACAATATGGCCACGTAACAGATATGGCACCGGACAGAGTCACACTGTAAAACATGGAGAAAAAGCCAAGCGAGTGCTTCAGGCAATATGCTCAAAGGTGGAGGGAAGTTGCCATGCAAGTCCAACCATACTCTTCATTAATACCCTAAAGGCTCCATTCATTAATCACATGCTGAGAAGTACGACTAAAAGTTTCTCGAACATAATAATATCCGGTGAATGATAGAAAATGCAATAAGGTGTGGAAAAATAGAAGTCAGGGAAAACACTAAGAGAACTACCCCGAGAAAAAAAGAGAATGAGGTAAATAAAACGAATAAGTATGACAAGGGCTATTCAAAGCCGGTTACTGTAAGTCAGTGAACGGCAGTGGCTACTAGCCATCAAAGTCCCCCAACGCAAGAAACAAACAGAAGGCAAAATACGAGAAACCCTAATTTACGCCCAACCCAATGACGTATAGAGAGTTGTACCAAAATTTATTTGATGCACATGTAGTATCCCCTTTCTACCTAAAACCCATGCAACCTCCATTCCCCAACTGGTATGACGCGAACGCCCAATGCGAATATCACACGAGAATCACAGGACACTCAATCAAGAACTGCACCGCTTTCAAAAAGTTAATCGAAAGACTCATCAAAATGGGTATTATGATATTCAATGATCCATCTGGTGCAGAGAATTCGTTACCCAACCATCCTGACAAAGGGGTAGCGCGATAATCGAGAATATAGAGAAAAGAGTCAAGATGAAAATAGTAGAAATGAAAACCCCACTAAAAGGGATTTGGAAGAAAATAGTAGAAAGTGGATTAATCACATAGGATTTAAGGGAGAAATCCTAAAAAGCAAGGAACTACTACGAGTTCCATGATGAATAAGGTCATGAGATTCAAAGATGCAGCAAATTCAAGGCCTTAGTACAAGGTCTGATGGAAAATAAGGAGCTAGAATTCTTTGAGTATACCGAAGCCCTAGAAGGAGAAGATGTATGTGCCTCAGAAGAGGGGTCAACAGAGAAGATCTATAAAGTCAACCACCCAGTGGTTATCATTTCACAACCAAGAAACAATGAAATCGGAGTACAAATTGCACCAAGAGTCATAATCCAGAAACCTGTAACCTTTCCCTACAAGGACAGCAAGAAGGTTCCCTGGAATTATAACTGCAATGTGACGATCTTGGGAGAAGAGAACCCAATTAGCGCTTCAGAAGAAAGTCGAGATGTGAGTTTATATATGCACAGTAGGAGGCGCTGTGACCCATCAAATGCAAAAGATGAGCTCGCAAAATGAAAAGCCTTAGCGATTGAACAAAAGAAAGAAAAGACAGCCAGACTTGAATCGCCTGTTAATGAGCCGACAACTGAAAGGAGGCTAAAAAGTTTTTGAAATTCTTAAAGCATAGTGAGTATAGCGTTGTGGAGTAACTACATAAACAACCAACTCGCATATCAATGCTAGCTTTGCTCTTAAGCTCGGAGGTACATCATAGCGCGTTGCTGAAAGTATTAAATGAAACTTAAGTCGCTAATGATATCTCCGTCAACAAGTTATAGCGTCTAGTCAGTAACATAAGCACCGATAATTTCATCTTTTTTAATGATGATGAAATACTGCGATAGGGTATGGGATCAACGAAGGCTTTGCACATCACCACCCGCTGCAAGTGGTATACATTGCTAAGGGTGTTAATTGACAATGAATCCACACTGAATGTCTCGCCCTTATCCACACTAAACAGATTACCAATGGATAGCTTTATTATGAAGACATGCCAAAACATAGTGAGAGCATTCGATAGTACTGAAAGAAGGTGATGGGAAGGATTGAGACACCTCTTTTGATTGGTCCAAACACGTTTGAAGTAGAATTCCTAGTGATGGACATCAAGCCTTTTTATAATTCCTTACTAGGGAGGCCTTGGATTCACTCGGCTGTGGCAGTACCGTCATCACTGGACCAAAAGTTTAAGTTGATAACTGAGGGTCGACTGGTAACAATAAACGCAGAGGAAAATATTATTACATCCGTAACCAGTGACGCATCATACATTAGGGTAGACGATGAAGTGATAAAATGTTCTTCTTTATAGGTAAAATTTGTAATTACAACATCCATCGTCGAAGGGAACAAGATCCCTATGCCAAGAAAATCCAAAACTACGAAGATGGCCTACAACTGACGGTCAGAAAGAGAGCCATGCTAGGAAAAGAACTCAAGAAATATCTTCAAGAGAGTCGAGGTACCAATTTTGATGGATAAACGAGACCACTTTGGCTTGGGATATAAGCTAGATGTGAAGCAAAAAAAGGAGTTGGAGAAGAAGCAAGAGAGGAGAAGAGCACGATTAAGCAGGGCAAAGGTCAAATGGGAACCAATGACCTTTCCCTATATATCAAGAATATTTGTGTTAGGAGAAATTATTTACCCGGAACGAAAGATAACAAGGAAAAAATTGCTGAAGAAATGATGGGAAATCTGAACATCAATGCCATATCTGAAGAGGGAATTTTGAAAGGAAATTTATCGGGCATTCGCCCTTATGTACCTGGAAGTGTTCTGAACAACTAGACTGTGGAAGAGATTCCTGTAGTTTTTAGAGCTAATTCAAAGTAGTGTTCAGAACACACTTGTTGTTTTAAGCTAATTATTTTGTGAAATAGACTTATGTCCAACATTTTTATGTCAATAAAAGTGCATCTTTGTGAAATAAGCCTAGGGGAAGCCCGTCCGATAGCACATCCAACGCGAGCTTTGAAAGCGAATCGAGTTAAAATTCTTGAATCAATACACGATGGCTGACGGCAACGTTAAGAGTAGAAGGGCGCGACGATTGCCGCAAAACCCAAAGCGCGAGCCCGAGCAGAGTGGCAATCAGTGCAGATCTTGGTGGTAGTAGCAAATATTCAAATCAGAACTTTGAAAGCCAGAGAGGGAAAGGTTCCATGTGAACGACACTTGCACATCGGTTAGTCGATTCTAAGAGACAGAATATGGGGTCACATTTCTCAGTTAGTTGTGAAATGAACCGGGCGATATAATTTAGTCTTCCTAAGAATCCTCAAACTTCTTTTTGAGTGCGCGGCGGAGGCAGCTCCTATATAGCCTTAACTTTATTCGGGTCAATATCAATACCCTTTTCGCTAATTACGAATCCTAACAATTTTCCTAACCTAACCCCGAATGTATATTTTGCTAGATTGAGCTGTAGATGGAATTTCCTCAACCTCAAGAATAATTTCCTCAAGACTTGTACATGCTCCTCTTCTGTTTGGGATTTGGCGATCATGTCGTCGACATAAACTTCAATTTCTTTGTGCATCATATCATGGAACAGGGTTCCCATGGCTCTCTGATATGTTGCTTCCGCGTTTTTCAGTCCAAATGGCATCACCTTATAGCAAAATGTACTCCACATGGTTACAAATATGATCTTATCCATGTCTTCAGGATGTATCTTTCAGGATGTAACTTTATCTGGTTATATCCTGAGAAGCCATCCATGAAGAAGAATAATGAGTAACTTGTCGTGTTGTCCACTAGAGTGCCGATATGGGGCAATGGGAAATTGTCCTTCGGGCTAACTTTGTTCAAATCCCTGTAGTCTACGCACATCTATACTTTCTCATCCTTTTTAGGGATGGGGACGATATTGGATACCTATTCTGAGTATTTAACCACTTGTAAAAAACCAGCATCGAATTGCTTTTTGACCTTCTCTTTTATTTTTAGCAAAACATCAAGCCTCATCCTTCAGAGCTTCTGTTGAACTGGCTTGCACTCTTTTTTTATGAGGAGCCAGTGTACCACGATATCAGTACTTAACATGGGTATGTCTTGATATGTCTATACAAAGACATCTTTGAATTATTTAAGTCAACAAGGTTTCACTTTGTCTTTGTGGTAATGCAAGCTCCGATCTTCACTTCTTTCTTTTCTTATCCGTCTCCCAAGTTCACAATTTCTACTAACTTCTGTGATGTAAAATCTATTTCTCTTTTTGTTCTACCATCCTTAACAAATCAGGAGATAGGTTACAATCTCTGTCATCTCCAAAGTGCTGAGGTTCCTCTAGACACATATTTCGCTTAAAAGGAAATTCTGAGTCAATAGCAGCATCGCTCATATCATTGATGTCTGAAGACTTGTTATAGGAACGAAGAAAAATACAAAGAACAAAAGAATCTAAGAATGATTATCTATATGGTATGATTATGAATGAAATGGAAAGAATAAAAGAATATTTTCTCAAGATGATACACAAAGATGCACTTTTATTAAAATACAGATGTTGGGCATAAGCCTATTTCACAAAAGAATTCTTATTGCCCCTAGGCTTAAAGCAACAAGTGTGTACTCTGAATTAGCTCTAAAAACTATAGAAATCTCTTTTGCGGTTCAGTTGTTCAGAACACTTCCAGGTACATAGGGGCGAATGCCCGATAAATTTCCATCCAAAATTCCCTCTTCAGATATAGCGTTTATGTTCAGATTTTTTATCATTTTTTATCATTTTTTCAGCAATTTCTTTTCTTGTTATCTTCCATTTAGGGTAAATAACCCCTCCTGATTGAAATGTTCTAGTTATATGGGGAAAGGTCATTGGTTGCCATTTAACCTCTGCCCCACATAATCGTTCTCTTCTCCTCTTACTTCTTCTCCAACTCCTTCTTCTCTAACTCCTTCATTTGTTTCGCATCTGGCTTATATCCCAAGCCAAAGCAATCCCATTTATTCATCAGATTTGGTACCTCGACTCTCCCTTAGAGATATTTCCCGAGTCTTTTTCCCGGCATGGTTCCTTTTTCAACCGTCAGGTGTATGCTCATATTCATAGTTTTGGATATTCTGGGCATAGGGATCTTGTTCCCTTCGACGATGAAGGTTGCATTTACAAATTTCAACGATCGAAAAGAGCATTCTATCGCTTCATTGTCTGCCTTATGTATGGCGCATCACTAGTTACGAATGCAATAATTTCTTCTTCTACGTTTATCGTTAGCAGCCGACATCAGTTATCAACTTTAATTTTTGGTGCAGTGATGGCGGCACTGCCCTAGCCGAGTGAATCCAATGCCTCTCTAATAAGCAATTATAAGAAGGCTTGATGTCCATCACTAGAACATCTACTTCATACGTGCTTGGAACAATTAAAAGAGGTATCTCAATCCTTCCCATCACCTTTCTTCCGGTACCATCGAATGCTCTTATTATGTTCTGACACATCTTCATATGAGAGTTATCTATTGGTAGTCTGTTTAGTGTGGATAAGGGCAAGACATTCAGTGCAAATCAATTATCACTTAACACCCTTAGCAATGTATACCCCTTTCAACAGGTGGTGATGTGCAAAGCTTTCGTCGATCCTATGCCCCTTGGCGGTATTTCATCATCATTAAAAAAAGATGAAAATATCGATGCTTATGTTACTGACTAGACACTCTAGCTTGTTAATAGAGATATCATAAGCGACTTAAGTTTTATTTAATACTTTTATCAACGTGCTACGATGTACTTCGAGCTTAAGAATAAAGCTAGCACTGATATGCGAGCTGGTTGTTTATGCAGCTGCTCCACAACACTATACTCGCTATGCTTTAAGAATTTCAAAAACTCTTTAGCCTCCTCTTCAGTTGCCGACTCGTTAACAAGCGATTCAGGTTTGGCCGCCTTTTCTTTCTTTTGTTCAACTTTCAAGGCTTTTCCTTTTGCTAGCTCAGCTTTTGCATTTGATGGGTTGTAGCACCTCCCACTGCGCGTGTAGAAACCCACATCTCGACTTCCTTTTGAAGTGCTAATTGGGTTCTCTTCTCCCAGGGTCGTCACGTTGCAGTTATAATTTCGAGAAACCCTCTTGTTGTCCTTGTAGGGAAAAGCTATAGGTTTCTGGATTATTACTCTTAGTGCAATTTGTACTCTGGTTTCATTACTTTTTGGTCGTTAAATGATAACCACTATGTGGTTAACTTTATAGATTTTCTCTGTTCACTCCTCTTCTGAGGCACATACATCTTCTCCTACCGAGCCTTCGGTATACTCACAAGATTCTAGCTCCTTATTGTCCATCAAACCTTGTACTAGGGCCCTGAATTCACTGCATCTTTTAATCTCATGACCTTCATCATGGAACTCATAGTAGTTCCTTGCTTTTCGGGATTTCTCCTCTAAATCCTGTGTAATTAATCCACTTTCTACTATTTTCTTCCTAATCCCTCTCAGTGGGGTTTTCACTTATGTTATTTTCATCTTGATTATTTTCCTTGTATTCTCGATTACCGGTTTACCCCTTTATCAGAAGGGTTGGGTAACAGATTTTCTGCACCAGGTGGATCATCGAATCTCATAATGCCTATTTTGATTAGTCTTTTGATTAACTTTTTTAAAGAGGTGCAGTTATCAATAGAGTGTTCCGTGATTCTCGTATGATATTTGCATTGGACGTTCGCGTTGTTCCACTAGGGGATGGAGGTTGCATAGGTTTTAGGTAAAAAGAGGACGTAAATTGAAGTTTCTCCGTATTTTACCTAGTGTTGCATTCTTACCTTGGGAGGCATTGATGGCTAGTAGCCACTACCCTTAGCTGACTTACAGTAATCGGCTTTAAATAACCCTTTTCATACTTACTCGTATTATTTACCTTATTCTTTTTTTTTCTTGGGGCAGTTCTCCTGGCGTTTTCTCCGGCTTTTATTTTTCCACACCTTATTGCATTTTCTATCATCTCACAGGACATTATTATGTCCGAAAAACTTTTAGTCGTGCTTCATAGCATGTGATTAATGAATAAAGCCTTTCAAAGTATTAATGAAGAGCATTTTCATTTCCTTTTCCAGCAGATGTGGTTGGACTTGCGTAGCGACTTCCCTCCACCTTTGAGCATATTGCCTAAAGCTCTCGCTTGACTTTTTCTCCATGTTTTACAGTATGACTATCGGGTGTCATATCTGTTACGTGGCCATATTGTTTTATGAACGCATGTGTCAGGTCCTTTTATCAATTGATTTAGGCACGGCTTAATTGATTATACCATTTGGCTACAGTCTCGGTCAGGTTGTCTTGGAAACAGTGAATTAACAACTGACCATTATTGACATATCCTGTCACCAACAGACTCATCGAGATTGACAACTCAATTTTTCAAGCTCAACAACATATCATTCGATCGACTAGTCTTTCTAGCCCTCCCACAAGTCTCCATTGGCTCATTCTCGCCAACTTCTTTCAGCATCTTTCAATAGTGCTTTCGTAAACTTTGGCTCTAATACCAACTGTCATGCACTTAAGATTTTTACCTCGTAATTTGTGCGACCTTAAACAATTTCTTACTCCAAAAATGCCTAAGCCTAACTCCTATAATATGAGGATTCAACAGAATTCCTCCACAAAAATCCAACTAAAACGAAAACAACTCGAAGCCAAACAAGATGAACGAAGAACGAAACAAGAACAAGCCATAGAAAAATAAAAACACAATAGAAAAATTTGAGTGAATGCTCTCAATAATTCTTATTCCTCAAAACTCAAGTGTTTTACAATAAGAGGAGAGGCCTCTATTTATAGTTGAGCCTCATCAAATCCAACGGTACAAATCAAATACATCAACGACTAAAATTAAAGGATATCTACAAATCAAATCTCTAAGATTACAAAATCATATCTTCTAAGATTACATATCATATCCAAGATTGCATATCCTCAAAGATTATGTTTCCATATGTGTCAAGCTTATAGATGGACCTTTAATCTCTTCAGGCAACAGGCTAGTCCAATCGAGCCAAATGACCTTTCCACTTGATAGATAGCACAAATGTTTTATGGTTGCGGCCTCCCATGCGCAACCCATGACACTAGGTTACCAATGGTGTTCGAGGCTCCCGCACATCCAAGCACCAAGGTGCCGATGGTGCTTGATGCTCTGGCACGACCAAGGGCCCAAGGTGTCGAAAGATCTTGTTCCAAAAGGGGAGGGAATAGAACGACTCATTGCATCATTTTTTATATTCCAAAATGCCTCGTCGGAGCACCACCGGAATGGCTCGCTAGAGCACCACCAGAATGGCTTGCCAGAGCACTTCCGAGAACCTAACCTGTGGTGGGGGTCACTAATGTCCAAACATGCGGTTCACATGGGCAGTGCCCTGAATAACCTCTGCTCGCTTAATATCACTTCCCTCCTAAATAGCTAAAAAAAACTTTATCACTGCGCTACTAAGCGACCTTTTTTTGAATAAAAACGACCACAAAGGTCAACTCAATTTATTAAGTAACATCACAAATTACAACATTATGGATTTCTGACGAATAATCTATTTTGAAAAAACACATTTTGGGTGACAGCCTTAAAACGACCCTAGTCGAAATGTGGTTTCGGGACCACAAAACCAAGGCATAAAAATAATTTAATATTTATTTTATTGCCTATAATGTGTGTTAACTCATGTGTGATATTTTTTATGCTTTGATTTAGAATTATAGATGTGAATTTCACTAGAAAGGACCTAGTAATAAACTTTGAAAGTATGAGGGAAATGTGTGATGACTAATTAAAGGATGCATGCAAAACAATGGACTTGCATGTCAAATTTCCCCCATAGCTAGTGGCCGCCATGACAAGGATTTATGGGCAAAAATCATGTCATGAAACATGTTTGGTAAATGGGTTATGATGGAAAGAATAAAATAAGGGTATGGAATAAACAATTAATGTTAGTAGATGAGAAACAAAAAAAAAAAGTGTCCATCTTCCTCCATAGCTTGGCGAATGTCCTAAAGGAAGAAAGAAAAAATTTTGTTCATCTCTTTTCACTCTCTTGTTGGTAGAAAATACTAAGGTTAAGGAAGGAGTTTTGCTTCATACTTGGTTTGGAAGAGGATTAGGAAGAGGTTGGCTAAACTTGCATCAAGATTAAGGTATGTTTGAGGTTCATGCATGTTTTTAGTTGCTAGCTTAATGTTCTTGTTAGCCCATGGTTCAAATCCTTGTTATGTCATGGGAATGAAATTCGCCAAAGTGAATGTGGTGTTAATGCCATTGCATGTTAAATAACAAGCTTGAAAGTGATACATGTGATGGAGGATTGAAGATTCTTAGATTTTCTTTTAGCATTTTTTTGAATGAGATACTAAGTTCTTTGTTTCACCATGACCAAATTGAAATGGTGTGGTGTTGTGGTATTCGCCATGACATATCCATAAGTATAATTCATGCATGTTGCATGGTAAGTAAGATTTAAGCTTTGGAAATGTGTATATATTTGGATATAAGCCACTTGAGAATTCGCCCTTGCACCTACATGAATATATGTTTGCACATGATGGATTGGTATGACATATATACTAATTCAAAGTGTATATTTGCTTGTGATGATGTGTTGATTATGAAGTAAATAAGAGATGTGCAATGAATTACGATATGTAATGTGTTAGTAGTAAAATGTATGCTGTTTTTTTTTGTGTGGTATTAAGTGTATATTCGCCACATGAGGG
Organism: Gossypium arboreum; assembly: GCF_025698485.1. Lineage (NCBI taxonomy): Eukaryota > Viridiplantae > Streptophyta > Magnoliopsida > Malvales > Malvaceae > Gossypium > Gossypium arboreum. Next base: position 12,778,706 of record NC_069071.1, read on the forward strand.
GTAATTAGTGTGCATGCATTCGGTTTGAGGCAAGCATATTGATGCCTATTCTTGGCTTAGAAAATTCGCTAAGAGGAATATTAACTAATGTGTTGAGTTCGATTTATGATTTCGTATATATACAACTTTGATGCCTAATGTATATAAGGGCCAAGTACTTTGAACTTCACGTTGATGTTTGAATGTATTGAATTGCTTGTTGTGATGTAAAATGTGCATGACCATTGCGTATTTGAGCTAAAGGATGGCCATATGACCATTTACACTCCTTGTCATATTCGCCATAAGCTATCATGATGAGATTTTAATAAGTTAAATTTGTGTAAATTAGCTCAAGAGCAAAGGGAGCTAAATCCGATAAAGGGAAGGAAAAAGTAGTTGAATAGCCGTCGAAATCGCTCGACAACATCCAAGGTAAGTCTTGAGTGATGACCCTACTTGAATTATATCAAAATTATGCTCCTTGTTTGTGTGGCCATTGAGCCAAATAGTAAAGGTTGATAGATATTTTGTGTTAGAGCTTTAGTAACTAAAATGAACTATGGACGTGTCTTGAATATTGATATATATGTAAGTGAACATTGGAAATATATCCGGCTAAGACCAAGGCATTCGTATGAAGTTGATATATCCGGGCTAAGACCGAAGGCATTCGTGCGAGTTGATATATCCGGCTAAGACCAAGGCCTTTGTGCAAGTCACCAAATCCGGGTTATGACCAAGGCAATCGTATGAAGTCGCTATATCCGGTTAAATCCAAAGTATGTGATTCGAAGTGAGCAATCTTGCTGTGAAAATTTCAGCTTATACACTTGTGAAAATTCCAGCAATGAGGTATGTTTGTATGTGCTTGTACTAATTGAATTCTTACAAGTAAGTATGCGCTAAGTTGATAAACGAGCTACCGCCTTGGGCTAAGTTGTTCTTTTGTGTATGAACATAAGGGTCGGTGATGTGAAATAAGTATGAGTATGGGAATGTGAATTAGTAAAGTGGTTTAATTAGCCATGTGAATAAAATACCTTAGTCAAAGCTGATTTCATTGCTTGAGACTTACTAAGCATTAAAATGCTTACCCCGCTGCTTTGGCTCTCTGTTTTATAGGTTTCGCCGTTAGCTGTCGGATTCGGGATCAAAGAAGTCAAGTCATCCACACTATCGAAGCCCCATTTTGGTACAAATTTTGGTTGAACTTTGAAATGGCATGTATAGGACCATCCTTTGTTGAAGGTCATGTACCTTCCGGTTTGTGTAAACTTGGATAGCCATGCGAAAATGGCTTATATAATGCTTTTAGCATAGAACTATAATCGTTTGTATGTTGACCCTTATGAGGTATGGAATTATTTTGAAACGATTAGCCATTGGAATGGTTAATCATGATCACGCTTTGTGCTATGTATGTAAAAAAGGGCCAATTGAATCATGGAAAGTATGAAATAGGTAAAGCCTACTAAAGGCAGATGCTGACAGCAGCAGTGACGTGGATGTGAAAAATCACTAAAAATAGTAGGAATGGTATTAAATAGCAAATAAATTATGTAAGTGTACCTTGATGAATCTACTTTCATATGGAAGAAACGAAATGGTCATATGAGTTATAAGTTAACAGATTTTAAAGTTCTTGTGAAATAGGGCCAGAACGGTTTCTGGATCCCCTGTTCCAACTTTGGAAAATCATTGTAAATTAACCAGAGATAATTAGGAGTCATTCCATATATGTGTAGATTCCTCTCTGAGTCTAGTTTCTATAGAAACAAACGGCATTAGTATTGAAGCCCTGTACAGGAGATATCCAATTCGTAACGCACAAAGGTCAGTGTAGTCGATCCCTACAACAGGCGAGACTTTAACTAATAAACTGTACTAATTGGCTCGACCAAAATTCTAGAAAAAATATGTAGATGGAAATATGAGTCTAGTTTCAGGAAAAATTTACGGAACTGATTTTCGAGTTGTAAAACTCAAGTTATGAATTTTGGAGCGACTAGTACTCAGATTGGCAGCTTGTCTGAAAATTGTCAATAAGTGGGTTGAAGTCATTAACACCTCGCGTTCGACTCGGCGACGGTCTCGGGTTCGGGTGTTACAATTTTATTGGTATCAGAGCTACGGTTTAGTCGATTCTAGGACTACCGTAATGCGTTTGGGGTCTAGCTATACATGCCATTTTATGTGATTATATGATAGTGTGGTGATTTCGACGTTTGAACTTGTGTTTATTTATAGTAATGGATCCCGATCCCAACCGAAGCGATAGCTGATGATGTGGAGAGTGTGGCGCCTGCTCCGACAAGGGACAGCGCGCCGGACTCTCAACCTGTTGCTAGTAATCCGAATGACGAGGCTAGACAAGCCTTTTATAGCGTGATGAATGATTGGTTCAACCAATACATTCGAACTAATACTACTGTTCCACAACCTCCATTCCCAACAAACACACCCCGCACCTACAATGCCTCCGTAATTGACCAAATAAGGTCGAATAAGCCCCAGTTGATAGAATCCAAAACATGGGGCTACTGAATTTAAAGCTACGGATAGTGATGATGCCGAGCAAGTCAATTTTGGTTGGACAACACGATCCGGTACTCGATGAGCTATCTTGTACACCGATGAATGCCTAAAGTGTACCATCTCCTTGCTACGTGATTCTACCTACTATTGGTGGAGTACTCGACTTGTTGTGCCCATGAACAAGTAACTTGGGAGTTCTTCCAAACCGAGTTTCGGAAAAAGTATATCATCGAGATTTATGGACCAAAAACGAAAGGAATTTCTCGAACTTAAACAAGGTTCCATGTCGGTTATCGACTATGAACGAAAATTCGTGAGGCTTAGCCAGACGCTGAGAATGCATTTCTTGAAGTCGTGATGTGTAAACGCTCAAGATGGACTGAATGATGAGATAAAGCTGTATGTTGGCATTTTGGAAATCCGAGAGTTTGTGACTCTCGTCGAGCGAGCGGCAAAGCCGAGGAGTTTAGTATGGAGAAAAGGAAAGCGAAGCGGAGCAAGGGAGTTTCAGAAGAGGTACTCGGGAAGCCCTTCCAACAAATCATCAAAGAAACTTAGAGATGGCTTAGGCCGATCTAGAGACACTTCGGGCTTTTCTAGACGAGATCGCGATCGACCCCTGTGACCACACGAATCACTTCGATCGCCAGAGGTGGGAATGATCGACGAGAGAGGACGGAGTGCGATATTGTGGCAAATGGCATTTTGAAGTCAGAGATTCCGTGACCGCCTCTGTTACAAGTGTGGATCAGTTGACCACTTCATTAAAGATTGCCCGAGGTTGTTTGAACAGAATGTAGATCGGAGTGGGAAACCGGTACTACCACCGCCGAGGTAGACCATCCGGAAATACGGGCAAGGCTAGTGGTGGTCGAGAGGATCTAGAGATGTCATGACCAGATCCGAGGCTCGCGCTCCAGCTAGGACTTATGCTATACGCGCACGCGAGGATGCCTCCTCGCCGGATGTTATTACGGTACTTTCACTCTCTTTGATACTAATGTGATTGCTTTGATTGACCTCGGTTCTACTCATTCTTATATATGCGAAACCTTAGCATCCAAAGAAGACTTTGCCTATTGAGTCTCTCGAGTTCGTAATTCGGTGTCAAATCCGTGGGTCGTTATGTGCTGGTCGACAAAGTGTGTAAGAAATGCCCCTAGTAATTCGAGGTACCTGCTTTTCCGCGGACTTGATGCTTTTGCCGCTCGATGAATTTGATGTTATTCTTGGGTTGGATTGGTTGACCGTGCATGATGCGGTTGTGAATTGCAAAAGCAAGACTATTGATTTGAGATGCGCAAACAACGAGATGATCCGAGTTGAGTCTACGAACTTGAAGGGTTGCCACCGTAATATCATCAATGTTGGCCCGAAATATGTAAGAAAAGGGTGTGAAGCATACCTTGCGTATGTACTTGATGATAAGGAGTTAGGAATAGAACCCAAATCATGCGGGTGGTTTGTGAATACCCGGACGTTTTTCCCAAGAATTGCGGGTTTGCCACTGTTCGGGAGATAGAGTTTGGCATTGAGCTTGTACAGGACCACACCGATTTCGATAGCTCCATATCGTATGGCACCAACGGAATTAAAGGAGTTGAAAGCTCGGTTGCAAGAGTTGATGGATAGAGGTTTTGCTCGCTCGAGTTTTTCACCTTGGGGTGCACCGGTGTTGTTTGTGAAAAGAAGGACGGAACCATGAGGTTGTGCATCGACTATCGTCGACTTAATAAAGTGACAATAAAGAACAAGTATCCGTTACCACGATCGATGATTTGTTCGATCAACTGAAGGAGCCTCGGTGTTCTCAAAATAGATTTGAGATCGGGCTATTATCGATTCATAATCCGAGATTCGGACATACCCAAAACCGCCTTGAACGAGATATGGTCACTACGAGTTCTTAGTGATGCCGCTTGGGCTCACTAATGCCCTCGCGGTATTTATGGATTTGATGAATCGGATCTTCGATCATATTTGGATCGGTTCGTAGTTGTGTTCATCGACGACATCTTGGTCTATTCAAGAGATGAGACCGAACATGCGAGCACCGAGATTAGTGTTGCAAATTTTACGGGATAAGCGGTTATATGCTAAGTTTAGCAAGTGTGAGTTCGGTTAAGAGAGGTTAGCTTCTTGGGTCACGTGGTATCTGCATCGGTATTCGAGTCGACCCAAGCAAAATTTCAGCCATACTTAATGAAACCTCCAAGAAATATTACTTGAGGTTCGAGTTTTTGGGACTTGCTTACATTACCGACGGTTTGTAAAAGGATTCTCGATGATAGCCACACCCATGACGAAAACCGCTTGTAAAGATGTCAAGTTTGAATGGACGGAAAAGTGTCGAAAAGTTTTGACCAATTGAAAACTCATTTGACGGAAGCTCCAAGACTAGTACGTTGACCGAATCGCAAAGAGTTTGTCATCTATAGTGACGCCTCCCTACTTGGGTTAGGTTGCGTATTGATGCAAGAAGGTCGAGTTGTGGCCTATGCGTCGAGACAATTAAAGCCACATGAGAAAAATTATCCGACCCATGATCTCGAATTGGTCGCCATCGTATTCGCTTTAAAGATATGGCGACATTACTTATTTGGTGAGAAGTGCCATGTGTATTCGGATCACAAAGTCTCAAATATTTGATGACTCAAAGAGACTTAAATCTGCGACAAAGACGTTGGCTCGAGTGTTAAAGGATTATGAGCTGGTCATTGACTATCACCCGGAAAGGCTAATGTGGTTGCGGATGCCTTAAGCCGAAATCACCGCTTGCTTTACTGACGATGAATGTACACTTGTCTATCCTACCCGACAATGTGTTAGTAGCCGAATTAACACCAAACCATTGTTGACTCATCAAATTCGTGAAGCTCGTAAAGTTGATGAGGAGTTGCGTGCAAACGGCCGAGTGTGTTCAACAAGGAATCGGAGTTTCAAATTGATGATGACGATTGTTTGAGGTTCGAAGTCGTTTGTGTGTTCCAAAGAATTGAACTTATTTCGATAATTCGAACGAAGCTCATTGTAGCCGAATGGCAATCCACCCGGAGTACGAAGATGTACAATGAGTTGAAACGTCGGTTTTGGTGGCATGGTATGAAACGAGACATCTCCGACTTTGTTGCAAGATGTTTAATATGTCAACAAGTGAAAGCGGAGCATCAAGTGCCTTCGTGGTTACTTCACCGATCACGATACCCGAGTGGAAATGGGATCGAGTCACAATGGACTTTGTGTCCGGACCGCCGTTGTCGACAAGTAAGAAGGATGCAATTTGGGTTATTATTGATAGATCGACTAAGTCGGCTCACTTTATCCTCGTATGTATGGATTTTTCATTGGATAAACTAGCTGAATTGTACGCTTCTCAGTTGTGAGATTACACGGGTACCGATTTACATTGTGTCGGATAGAGATCCGAGGTTCACCTCGCGATTTTGGAAGAAATTACAAGAAGCATTGGGCACCAAGTTGCATTTCAAAGACCGCTTTTCACCCCAAACCGATGGTCAATCCGAGCGATAATTCGAGATACTTGAGGATATGTTGAGATGTTGCATCCTCGAGTTCGATGGTTCGTGGGAACGGTACCTACCTTTGATTGAATTCGCACAACAATAGTTTTCAATCAAGTATTAAGATGGCGCTTTACGAGGCTTTGTACGGGCGTAAATGCCGTACACCATTGTTTTGGACCGAGCTCGGTGAGAACAAAATTTTTGGAGTGGATTTGATTAAAGATGCTTGAATGTAAAGTAAAAGTAATCCGTGAAAATCAAGATAGCCTCCGATCGTCGAAATCGTATGCGGATCTCAAACGAAAGGACATTGAGTATCGTGGGAGATAAAGTGTTTCTTAAAGTTTCGCCGTGGAAAAGATACTCAGATTCGGCCGTAAGGGCAAGTTGAGCCGAGATTCATTGGGCCGCATTTAAATCTCCGAACGAGTTGGCCCGATTCGTGTATCGTTTGATCTTGCCCTGAACTTGAAAAGATTCACAACGTCTTCCATGTTTCAATGCTTCGACGCTATAGATCTGATCCGTCGCACGTAATTAGTCCATCGAGGTTGAAATTCAAGCCGATATGAGATATGAAGAAGAACCGATTCGTATCCTAGCTCGTGAAATGAAAGAGTTGCGAAACAAAAGGGTTCCGCTAGTGAAAGTGTTATGGCTCAAACACGGATAGAAGAAGCTACTTGGGAACCCGAGAACTCTATGAAAGAGCAATATCCAAACCTATTTACGGTAAGATTTTCGGGACGAAAATTTCTAAAGTGGGGAGAGTTGTGACAGCCTTAAAACGACCCTAGTCGAAATGTGGTTTCGGGACCACAAAACCAAGGCATAAAAATAATTTAATATTTATTTTATTGCCTATAATGTGTTAACTCATGTGTGATATTTTTATGCTTTGATTTAGAATTATAGATGTGAATTTCACTAGAAAGGACCTAGTAATAAACTTTGAAAGTATGAGGGAAATGTGTGATGACTAATTAAAGGATGCATGCAAAACAATGGACTTGCATGTCAAATTTCCCCCATAGTTAGTGGCCGCCATGACAAGGATTTATGGGCAAAAATCATGTCATGAAACATGTTTGGTAAATGGGTTATGATGGAAAGAATAAAATAAGGGTATGGAATAAACAATTAATGTTAGTAGATGAGAAACAAAAAAAAAAGTGTCCATCTTCCTCCATAGCTTGGCCGAATGTCCTAAAGGAAGAAAGAAAAAATTTTGTTCATCTCTTTTCACTCTCTTGTTGGCGAAAATACTAAGGTTAAGGAAGGAGTTTTGCTTCATACTTGGTTTGGAAGAGGATTAGGAAGAGGTTGGCTAAACTTGCATCAAGATTAAGGTATGTTTGAGGTTCATGCATGTTTTTAGTTGCTAGCTTAATGTTCTTGTTAGCCCATGGTTCAAATCCTTGTTATGTCATGGGAATGAAATTCGCCAAAGTGAATGTGGTGTTAATGCCATTGCATGTTAAATAACAAGCTTGAAAGTGATACATGTGATGGAGGATTGAAGATTCTTAGATTTTCTTTTAGCATTTTTTTGAATGAGATACTAAGTTCTTTGTTTCACCATGACCAAATTGAAATGGTGTGGTGTTGTGGTATTCGCCATGATATATCCATAAGTATAATTCATGCATGTTGCATGGTAAGTAAGATTTAAGCTTTGGAAATGTGTATATATTTGGATATAAGCCACTTGAGAATTCGCCCTTGCACCTACATGAATATATGTTTGCACATGATGGATTGGTATGACATATATACTAATTCAAAGTGTATATTTGCTTGTGATGATGTGTTGATTATGAAGTAAATAAGAGATGTGCAATGAATTACGATATGTAATGTGTTAGTAGTAAAATGTATGCTGTTTTTTTTGTGTGGTATTAAGTGTATATTCGCCACATGAGGGGTAATTAGTGTGCATGCATTCGGTTTGAGGCAAGCATATTGATGCCTATTCTTGGCTTAGAAAATTCGCTAAGAGGAATATTAACTAATGTGTTGAGTTCGATTTATGATTTCGTACATATACAACTTTGATGCCTAATGTATATAAGGGCCAAGTACTTTGAACTTCACGTTGATGTTTGAATGTATTGAATTGCTTGTTGTGATGTAAAATGTGCATGACCATTGCGTATTTGAGCTAAAGGATGGCCATATGACCATTTACACTCCTTGTCATATTCGCCATAAGCTATCATGATGAGATTTTAATAAGTTAAATTTGTGTAAATTAGCTCAAGAGCAAAGGGAGCTAAATCCGATAAAGGGAAGGAAAAAGTAGTTGAATAGCCGTTGAAATCGCTCGACAACATCCAAGGTAAGTCTTCGAGTGATGACCCTACTTGAATTATATCAAAATTATGCTCCTTGTTTGTGTGGCCATTGAGCGAAATAGTAAAGGTTGATAGATATTTTGTGTTAGAGCTTTAGTAACGAAAATGAACTATGGACGTGTCTTGAATATTGATATATATGTAAGTGAACATTGGAAATATATCCGGCTAAGACCAAGGCATTCGTATGAGTTGATATATCCGGCTAAGACCAAGGCATTCGTATGAAGTTGATATATCCGGCTAAGACCAAGGCCTTTGTGCAAGTCACCAAATCCGGTTATGACCAAGGCAATCGTATGAGTCGCTATATCCGGTTAAATCCGAAAGTATGTGATTCGAAGTGAGCAATCTTGCTGTGAAAATTTCAGCTTATACACTTGTGAAAATTCCAGCAATGAGGTATGTTTGTATGTGCTTGTACTAATTGAATTCTTACAAGTAAGTATGCGCTAAGTTGATAAACGAGCTACCGGCCTTGGGCTAAGTTGTTCTTTTGTGTATGAACATAAGGGTCGGTGATGTGAAATAAGTATGAGTATGGGAATGTGAATTAGTAAAGTGGTTTAATTAGCCATGTGAATAAAATACCTTAGTCAAAGCTGATTTCATTGCTTGAGACTTACTAAGCATTAAAATGCTTACCCGTTGCTTTGGCTCTCTGTTTTATAGGTTTCGCTCGTTAGCTGTCGGATTCGGGATCAAAGAAGTCAAGTCATCCACACTATCGAAGCCCCATTTTGGTACAAATTTTGGTTGAACTTTGAAATGGCATGTATAGGACCATCCTTTGTTGAAGGTCATGTACCTTCCGGTTTGTGTAAACTTGGATAGCCATGCGAAAATGGCTTATATACGTTTTTAGCATAGAACTATAATCGCTTTTATGTTGACCCTTATGAGGTATGGAATTATTTTGAAACGATTAGCCATTGGAATGGTTAATCATGATCACGCTTTGTGCTATGTATGTAAAAAAGGGCCAATTGAATCATGGAAAGTATGAAATAGGTAAAGCCTACTAAAGGCAGATGCTGACAGCAGCAGTGACGTGGATGTGAAAAATCACTAAAAATAGTAGGAATGGTATTAAATAGCAAATAAATTATGTAAGTGTACCTTGATGAATCTACTTTCATATGGAAGAAACGAAATGGTCATATGAGTTATAAGTTAACAGATTTTAAAGTTCTTGTGAAATAGGGCCAGAACGGTTTCTGGATCCCCTGTTCCAACTTTGGAAAATCATTGTAAATTAACCAGAGATAATTAGGAGTCATTCCATATATGTGTAGATTCCTCTCTGAGTCTAGTTTCTATAGAAACAAACGGCATTAGTATTGAAGCCCTGTACAGGAGATATCCAATTCGTAACGCACAAAGGTCAGTGTAGTCGATCCCTACAACAGGCGAGACTTTAACTAATAAACTGTACTAATTGGCTCGACCAAAATTCTAGAAAAAATATGTAGATGGACATATGAGTCTAGTTTCAGGAAAAATTTACGGAACTGATTTTCGAGTTGTAAAACTCAAGTTATGAATTTTGGAGCGACTAGTACTCAGATTGGCAGCTTGTCTGAAAATTGTCAATAAGTGGGTTGAAGTCTGTTAACACCTCGCGTTCGACTCCGGCGACGGTCTCGGGTTCGGGGTGTTACATTTTGGCCTAACTATACATTTTTTTGCAAATCAGATGGGCTACAGTATTACAAGTTCGTCTGGTCCAAATTAACTTGGCCGAATTAAATTTGTTGAACTTTGATGTGCATGTCTTAATTCGTGCACCTATTAAGGTGACTTTAGAGGCTAAATTTCTTAGCCTATTAACTAGCCCCACCTAATCCGTCTCAAAAATTACATGCTCATTATTTTCAATTTGCATGCAATTTTAATGCTTTCTTCCAAAGCCACGCACTCTGCCTCTTCCACTGACAACCTTGACTTTATAAAACCCCCACTACCTCCTAAAACAAAGCCTTCATCATCTCTAATAATTGCCTCACACCTGATTCTATATTTACCCACTATAACGTCAAAGTTAATTTTTATGAAGCCCTTTGGAGGTTTTTCCCAATTTTTGCCTACGCTATTTTGTGAAAGCAAAGGCTCATTTATAAAGTTACATATCCGGAACTCCTTATTCAAGGTGCTGGCTCTTTCCCAAATTATCTTCGCCTCCTCTTTTCTTCCCCTGAAGATGAAATTGTTTCTATTGTTCCAGCAGTTCCACAAAATCACCATGAGATCGACCATAGCTGTCTTATCAAGCGCTCTCATCATGTCTTCCAACAAGTCAATATAATGATCATACTTCTTTAAAATAGTGCTCTCGGACCATCCACTTAAAGAAAGAACCTCATGAGATGTTAGGCAGTCTTTTAACGCATGTAACAGAGTTTCAATTTCAGCTCCACACCTTGGGCATCCCTTGTCAAAGTCACGTCTAATAGAAGCAATTTTTTTGTTCAACGGGAAGATCTCATGCCCCACACGCCAAGTAAACACACAAATCTTCGATAATGTAACAAGCTTCCAGAGAGCTTTCCAAAAAAATCTGTGCGGGTCATACCTTATTTATTTCAACAACAACCATGAGTAAGAAGACTTCGAGGTAAAGCACCCATGAGGGTTGTAGAACCATATTACTTTATCATATTGACCCTCATATCCTATTGATATGTTGCAAATCTTATCGCCCCAATCTTTGCCCATACACACTTTTAACTTTCTTAACATTCCAGCTTCTCCTATCCTCAAGCCACAAGTCTTTAACGCTCATCACATTTTGATTGAGACAGTTTCATCTAATAGTTTCCCCATTTAGGCCTTCTATTCCCCAGTTGTCATCCCAAATATTTATCATTTCTCCATTCCCCACTTGCCACCCAAATCCATCTTTAAAAACTTCCGCTGCTGCCGCAATACTTGACCAGGTAAAAGAAGCTTTGTCCATTTTATTAGCTATAAAAATATTACCCTCAGGAAATATTTCGAAGAAAGCACTTTAAAACATAAAGAATCCTTATTGTTTATAAGCCTCCATACTTGACGCCCTAATAGAGCCAAATTGAAGAGTCGAACATCTTTAATTTCAAGAACACCTATGCCCTTTCGGTTTACACAGTCTTCTAAAGGACCATAATCCAAAATCTGCCTGTCTTTTCTCGCTCACCACATTTTACTTAGGTTGGCTGGGATTCCTCGATCACTCCTTTGGGAGCTAAGAAAATCGACAATGCATACGTTGGTATTGATTGGAGTACCGCTTTGATGAAGACTTCTTTGCCACAAAAAAAGAGCAACCTCTTAGTCCAGCTATTGATCCTACAAGACAATATATTATTAGTCTCTTTAAAGGCCGCTATTTTCTTCTACCGATTGGAATGGGAAGGCCCAGGTAGTTGTTTAGGTTCTCCATCACCGTCATGCCTAGAAGATCACTGAAATTGTTTCTTTGAGCTCTAGATGTGTTGGGACTAAAAAGAACTATTGACTTTTTAAAATTAATTTCTTGTCCTAAAATGTTAGAAAAAATATTAAGCATATTAACCAACATTTCAATGTCACTCTTTTTTATTTCTCCCGAAGAGAAGCGCATCATCGGCAAAGAATAAGTGATTTATCCTAATACCATTTATACTAACTCGGATTCCTCTTAGGATATTATTATCCTGAGCTTGGATGAGCATTCTCGAAAATGCTTCCATGCAGAATAAAAATAAATAAAGGGAGAAGGGATCACTTGACAAAGACCCTTCTCAGAGATAATAATATCTGATAAAATATTATTACATTTAATCGTATATTTAATCAATCGGACGCAATTCATAATTTTGACTATCCACTTCGCATCGAATCCCATATTCTTCATGATTATTTTAATGAAGTCCCACTCCACGCGATCGTAAGCTTTGCTCATATCGAGCTTGACAACGAACCCTTTGTTAGGTCTATCAACCTGCTTTGTCGGTGCACTGCTTGAGCTGCTCTCGTGGTGAGAGCGGGTCACCACGTGCCGGCCGAGGGACATACTGGGAATAACTTCTTCAGGGGCCTTCCCTAGGCAATGAACAGTCGACTTAATATTGGTACGGACAAGGGAATTTGACTGTTTAATTAAAACAAAGCATTTGTGATGGTCCCTGCGAATGCTCACGCAATGTGATTTATGCCCAGTGCTCTAAATGTCAAAGTGAAAAAATTCAACCAAGCGCGGGTAAACGATAGGAGTAACTTTCTTTGTAACTGGGCTATGACTAGGGGTGAGCAAAACTCTATTCGACTCAAAAAATAAAAAAAAATTTTAATTTCAAGTTAAACGAATTGAGTTATTCGAGTTAACTTGATTTATTTATTAATTTCGAGTTCAAATCTAGTTGAGTTTTTGAATTCGAATAACTCGAATAATTCAAACAATTTGAATATCAAACTATAATATTTTATATTTTTACCCCAAACTCCCAAACCTTTTTACTTTTCCCTCAAAACTTTTAGTCCTTCTCACTTTCCCTCCAAAACTTTTACTCCCCTTCCATCCCAACCCCTCAATCTACCCAAAATTCATTTCCCACCAAAATTTTATCTCACATTTACTTTTTCTCAAAATATTACTCCCAAAAACCTTCAAAACTTTTTATTTTCCCCCAAAATTTTTACTCTTTCCCACTTTCCCTCTAAAATTTTTACTTCCTTCCCATCTCACCTCCCATCTACCCCAAACCCATCCCCCCAATTTTTTTTATATTTTCCCTCCAAAATTTTACTCCCCTATTTACTTTCCTTAAACTTTTATTCCCAAAACTTTTATTTTTCCCTAAACTTTTACTTCTAGCCCTTTACTCTCAAATAAAAATCAAAATTATCCAAAAATCACTAAACATAAATAGTAATAAATTTATTTATATACTATTTATATTATTAAATTAAATTTCACATTTATATTATTTATATTATTAAATTGTTTAGTCATATTGAATATTTATATTAAAATTGAATTATTAATTATGCCATTAAATATTCATGTTAAAATTTTATATTAGTATCAATTTCACATTTTATCTTTAAAATAACTTTTATTAAAAATACAGTGACAAGAATCAAGATAATTGAAACAACTAAGCAAACAAAGAAGCCAACTCAGTATATGAAAAATTAATAAATAAATTATGAGGTGATGAAAGTTAATAAAAATTTTAGTTTCGGTGGAAAATTTTTATTATGATGAAAGTAGGTCCAAGGACCCAAAATTTTTTTAAAAATTTAGCTCGAACAAATATATTCGATTCGATTCAAATTCTATCTCTCTACTCGATTCAAGCAAATTTCAAATTAAATTAAAATGATAAAATATGATTCGTCTACTTAACTAAAAAATTTTTAATTTGATTCGGTTTGATTCTAACGAACGCTCACCCTTAGCTATGACCAAAACTTGTACTATGGTTTTTGACATGGATTATCCGTCACCCGTCACCACTATAGTATGCCACTATCCTACCATCGAAAGTTGATATGGCAAAAATTTGAATGATAAGTCGCTGGCATAAAGGCCATGCGATCCGTCGAGTTATCATGAATCATCAAAGCAACAGGCAAAGCTCGCGTCAACCTTTTATCTAATAAATGCATCCCTTCCAAAGTCTACGTTTGTTGCACGTATTAGCTCTAGAATTACTACGATTACCCGAGTAGCAAATACCATAAAAAAACTATAACTGATTTAATGAGCCATTCGCAGTTTCACAGTCTGAATTTATTCATACATACACATGCATGACTTAATCTTTAAGACAAGCATATGACTACTTGCAAGATCAACCAGGTAACATTCTTCCGCGACATCGGCACTGCATGACCCTCAACATGCCGCGTGAGCAACGAAAAGGTCATAACAGAGCACGAGCATCATCCGTGTCAAGAGACAAAAACTTGAACCATACTATCAAGAATATTTTCAGCAACCGAAAGCATAATCGAGCACCAGTACACCGATGAGACCATACCAATTTAAGAGGACGCACTCCAAACACAGGGCACGTTTGAAGTCCACCACGCACCCCAAAAGGCACGAGATAGAGAAGGGACAGTAACATCCATAATTCCATCTGGCTTAGGTACGCAACACAAGATCCTGATCGCACCCCTTGGGTTCAATTAGAACAAGGGGAGTCAATGAAGAGGAGTGCAGCTCGACAGTTCTCTTTAGGTGCCGAAGAAATACAACACATCACTTTATTCACCCAAGCCTTTGCGTAGCCTATTTTTTCATAACCGCTTCAATGAACTTCCATTTAACCCGATCATAAGCTTTGCTCATGTCAAGTTTAATGACAAATCCCTTGTTAGACCCATTCTTGGCACTTTGAAGATAATGGACTAGCTCATGAGTAATCAAAATATTATCGTGGATCATACGTCCAGGTACAAAGGTGCTCTGATTTTGACTAATGCACTTCGAAAGAGTTTCTTTCAACTGGTTTACAAGAACTTTAGCCATAATGTTGTACACCTCTGCAAAGACTGGTTAGATAAAAATTAATCATATATACCAGATTTTTTATTTTAGGTATAAGGACAATAATCGTCTCATTGAGACTATCCACAATTCTATTTCCCCTTAAGATATCATGGCACATCTTTAAAATGTCCGCTCCAACAACATCCCAATGCTCCTTCTAAAAATGTCCCACCAGACCATCAATGCCCGGGTCTTTCCTCGAGTCCATTTGGTTGAATGCTCTCATAATTTCCTCATCTTTAAACTCTTCCAACAGTTTATCATTCATCTCCCCTGAAATACAATTATCAATAAAGTCAATGTTGAGATTATCTTGTGTTTTTTAAAGTTGACTCAAAAAGGTTTTGAAAATACTCCCTGGCCGCCTCACAAATTTCTTTGGTGTTGTTCTTCCAACACCCATAAATATCTTTTAGCCTCTCAATACTATTCTTTTTTCTTCTACTTGAAGCTCTTACATGGAAAAACTGGGTTTTCTTATTGCCCTCACGGAGCCAAGTAACCCTCAATCTCTAAGCCCAATACTTTTCCTATTGATTCATCAAATTCCTAAGTTTACTATTCAAAGCTTTAAGTCTATTTCCTCTTGATTCATCAAATTCTTAAGTTTACTCTTCAAAGCTTTAAGTCTGTTTCCCTCATACGAACCACTAGGATTATCAATGCTTCTATTAATCTTGGATTTAAGCTGACCCATCTGCTACCTCATATTGTTGAATTTCTTATACTGCCACTTGCCAAAGTCTTGGCCCACCTTATCGATTTTTTTCGTGATATCTCTAGTGCCATTAAGCCAACTATTTTTGATAATATTTTTAGCCTTCGTCTCTTTAGCCCAGCATGGATCATACTTAAACCTAAGTCTAAGGTCTCTCGACTCTTCTCGGCTTGCACCTTTCCGTATCTAAAACAATGGCATTGTGGTCCGAGTTCGCCTTATGGATCACCTTTGTTTCTATAAAGGGGAACTTATTAACATCATTGGCCGATATCATGAATCGATCAAGTCTTTCTTTAACCAATGCGTCACATTCCCTGTTATTAACCTAAGTAAACCACCAATTAACAATTTCCAAATCAACGAGAGATAGCTCATCGACCACCTCTCTAAAATTATCCATCAAAGGCTTCGACTTTCTTCTACCACTCTCCTTCGAGTTGTTAAATATAGCATTAAAGACCCCTACAATCCACGTTTCCTTCACAGCTCTTCCCACCCTCTTC
The DNA here is from genome assembly GCF_025698485.1 of Gossypium arboreum. Taxonomy (NCBI): domain Eukaryota; kingdom Viridiplantae; phylum Streptophyta; class Magnoliopsida; order Malvales; family Malvaceae; genus Gossypium; species Gossypium arboreum. The sequence continues at coordinate 12,794,845 of NC_069071.1, forward strand.
AACATATCCCAAGAGCTATTTCCATGATTTTGATCCGCGTTTCCATAATATATAGTAAATCTCACGATATTGTCATTATCAAGATGGATCAAGGAATCAATATGATTCCTCGAATAATTTGTGATATCCACCTTCGTACCCTCTCTCCAAAGCAACGCCAGGCCTCTACTCTTGCCAATGGCATCAACTGTAAGACAACTATCCATCCTACACAAATAACGAAAACGAGACATCTTATTAGAAAGAACTTTTGTTTCACATAAAAAACCACATCTGGATTAATAGCTACAAGGAGTTACTTTAATTCACGAACTATTGCAAGGTTTCCAATCCCATGACAATTCCAACAGACGATCTTTATTCCCCAGTAATCTCCTCACTATTTTTAAAAGGCTCTCATTTATGTTTTCTCCGTTCAGGCCCTTCTGCCTCTTTCGTTTGCTCTTAAAACATCCCATTCCATTACGCATCGATTTGTGCATTCTTTTTTTTAGAAGAGATGTAGATATTGATTCATCTTCTCCTTCTCTTTCTTTTCCTTTCGGAGTTTGTTGCCCACTATCATCCCGTGTCAATTTTGCTTCCTTCTCTTTCTTTATTCGATGGATTGTTTGTTGTCATCATTTCAACTCCATTTCACCATGTTCCCCTTCCTTGCGTCAGAGTTACAATGTTTGCCCTCATCCAGCTACCATATGGGTTCATGACTAGGACCCTTATGCCCAGCCCCTAGAGCCAATCTTTTTCCCGAGGTTACAGATCCAATGTGCCGACTTCCCTTGCCTACATTTTTCCATTGACCAAAAGTTATTCACCTTGGAGACCTGATGCGATTTTGAGTACAACCGGGAGTGGATAACAGTCGGTCCTCTGAATTTTCAAGAGCTGCCGGGAGCGCACCAGACACCACGAGACGTGTAGCCTTTTTCGACCGTTGGACCCTGCCTTCAACTGAGCCCTTTCTAAGGTGAGTAGGTCATTAAACAAAAAAGATAACTTTTCCCGAAACCCTCGCCGATGTTTCTGTACTCCCTAATATTACCGTCAACCACCATATCCTGGTTTAAGAATTTTAACCTGATTTCCTTTCGAAACTCGCGCTGGACGCACTATCGAATGGGTTTCCCAATCTTTTAGGATCGATTAACCCATGTACAAGTGCCGCTCACATGGAACCTTTCCCTTCTTTGACCTTCAAGTTCTTATTTGAATATTTGCTACTACCATCAAGATCTGCACTGACGGTCGCTCTACCCGAGCTGGCACCCCGGGTTTTATGGCGATTGTCGCCCCCTCTTACTTATTAGGGCCTAACCCTTGCCCCAACAATCGAGTATAGGTCACTCTTAAACACTATCTATTTTCGAGGCTAGTTGATTCGACAGGAGAGTTGTTACACACTCCTTAATAGGTTTCGACTTCCATGACCACCGTCTTGCTGTCTTAATCGACCAACACCTTTTATGGGTTCTAGGTTAGCACACAGTTGGGCACCGTAATCTAACTTCCGGTTCATCTCGCATCGCTAGTTCTGTTTGCCAAAAATAGCCCACTTGGAGCTCTCAATTTTATAGCTCGACTCAACGAAGCAGTTACACCGTTATATCTATTTAAAGTTTGAGAATAGGTCGAAGGCGTTATGCCCCAGATGACTAATAATTGGATTTACCTGATAGAACTCACTAAGGGCTCCAGCTATCCTGAAGGAAACTTCGGAGGAAACCAGCTACTAAACGGTTCAATTAGTCGTCCTTATACCTAAGTCAAACGTATGATTTGCACATCAGTATCGTTGCGGGCATCCACCAAAGTTTTCTCTAGCTTTGCTTCACTCAAGCATAATTCACCATCTTTCGAGTCCCGACAGGCATGCTCTTACTCAAACCCTTCTCAAAAGATCAAGGTCTATCAGCAGTGCACCAATAACGTATCCTGCCAATCAACTTCTATGCGCCTTATGGGATTTCTAGCCCGTTGACTCGAAAACATGTAAGACTCATTGGTCTGTGTTTTAAGACAAGCCAAATAGGGAGCTAGCAGGCTGACGCCCAGAGCACGCAAGCGTTGAAGCGTGCCGAGACAGTGCGTGCTAAATCCCACGATCGAGGCGACATCTCTACGGGTGTATCAAAACCCCAAGCTTTGGTCGTCGCCATAACCCGCGTCTGTTTATGCCCCAAGTCGATCAATGGACCAACTCTAACTGTTCCACATCCGACTGGGGCTCGATAATTTCAAGCACTCTTCGACTCTCTTTTCAAAGTACTTTTCATTTTTCCCTCACGAAACTTGTTTGTTATCGGTCTCACTCGTATTTAACCTTTAACAAAATTTACTAACCCATTAGGGCTGCATTCCCAAACAACCCAACTCGTAGACAGTGCCTCGTGGTGCAATAAAATTACGGCACAACGGGGCTTTAACCCTCTCTAGCACCCCTTTCCAAGGGACTTAAGCCCAATCCACCGCTGAGGACGCTTCTCCAGACTACAATTTGGACGCTGATGGCACCCAATTCTCAAGCTGAGCTTTTTTTGGTTCTCTCCCCGTTACTAGAGGAATCCTAGTAAGTTTCTTTTCCTCCACTTATTAATATGCTTAAATTCAGCGAGTAATCCCATCTAAATGCGAGCACCGTCCTTACAATGCCAAAAGGGTTTAAGGGTCTCGATTGACGAACATGCACGACTCCGAATGAGGTTACAAACCTGGGGTCACAATGCGAGCACCGTCCTTACAATGCCAAAAGGGTTTAAGGGTCTCGATTGACGAACATGCACGACTCCGAACGAGGTTACTTATAACATTATCACCAATCATCGCAACGATGATGTCGTCGAGGACTCGACTTTAGGCCAACCATTGGTTGTGAGCGCATAGAAGGCCAATTTTAGCCCATAGTCCAATCAAAGCCCGAGGGCTTGAGATTGGATGGGGGCAACAATGCGTCATACCTAGGCATACATGCCCTTGGCCTAATGGCTTAGGGCACAACTTGCATTCAAAGACTCGATGGTTCACAGTATTCTATAATTTACACCAAGCATCGCATTTTGCTGCGTTCTTCATCGATGCAAGTCAAGATATCTGTCGCCAAGAGTTATGCTATTATTTTGCGATGAAAGAACATCATTGAAGCACTAACACTGCAAACAATACGATGACAGAAGACGTCTCTTTTTTCATTTCGATTCCCTGGCATGATTTGCACTGGGGGTTTGTTCATTTTACATCGAAAAGGTTGATCCTGACATCTCACCGCACCCAATGGGCAAAGGGACAACAAGACCAACTGTTTCGTCATATGTGGGTGGCGAGAGGCAACGATCCACTCACACCACCTCCAATAATGTTTACAACGCGTTCACAGGTCGTTCTACTAAGTAAGTTTCAATAATAATCTTCCGTAAGTACACCTATAGAAACCTTGTTATTTCTCATTCCTTTAATTGATAAGGTTCAATAGACTTCTCGTGACGTCACTGGCAACAAACCGCCCACATCGTTGCTCTCCAAACACTTCGCCAGACCATTCAATTGGTAAGAGCAATAAGCAGTGTGTACAAAGGGCAAGGACATAGTCAACGCGAGCTGATGACTCGTGCTTACTATGAATTCCTCGTTGAAAACTAACAATTGCAATGATCTATCACTATCACGATGAAATTTCAATAATTACCTTGGCTTATTGGATAAGGCTATAAACTCATTGAATACATCAGTGCAGAGATTTTGGGATATCCTTAAAGAGTGCGATCTAGAAGATTTGGGTTTTTCTGGTCCATGTTTTACTGGGGAAAAGGGAAGACTGGTGGATAACAATGCACGTGAAAGACTGGATAAAGAGGTGGCGACTCCAAGATGGTGGAAGCTCTTTCTGAATTTTTTTTGTGAAATATCTAACACATACATTTTTGAATCATTGTCCTATTCTAAGGGATATTGCCCTATTCTAATGGATACTGTAAAGAAGGAAAAGGATACAAAATAGGAGGATAATGTCCAATTTCGATTCAGTGTAGATTGGATTTTTAAAGAGACGAGTGAAAAATGCATCACAACGTTTGGAATCGTCAAATCTGGATTTGTCGAGAAAGTTGGATGGGTTAAGAATGGAGTTGAGTAAATGGGCCATGAATGGGGAAAAGAGAAAATCAAAAGTCAGTGGAGTTGAGTTTGAGACTTCGAGAGATTTGCTAGAAGTTAAACTTGCATTGAATATGGAGGCTAATAAAGAGTTGTTTGGGGAATAGAGGGTAAGGGTCAATTGGTTAAGATTTGGTGATCGCAATATTGGGTCTGCATCCATTCGAAAAAGGAAGAATATTGTTAAGGTTTATTTTATAAAGATTGGAGGGGGTGGTAGACAAGGCTGATATGGCTATGATTTTTAATGAGTACTTTAAGAAGTTATTTAGAGCTTCTTCTATTATTGATTGTGATCATGTGTGCATAACTCCTAATATCCCTAAGGATATGAATGCTGCAAAACTAACTACCACCTTTACAGAAGAAGAGGTAGGAATTGCAATTAAAGACTCGTGGTGAAAGTTGGTGTCTTTACCAAGTGAACCGATGACAAACCTTGTGTAGTTTCAGGGTCACACGACCTCCCACATAGGCGTGTGAGCCACACAAGTGGACCACACAACCATGTACGATTGTATTTTAGGGTACCTTTTTGAACCACACGGCCACAGCCTGTTACATAGCCTGCCATACAGTCGTGTCCTTATCATAGGGAATTTTATTGTTTCTCACATGGCCTCAGGCTGTTACATTACCTAGCCACACTGTCGTGTGACCCTTGTTTTACAATTTTGCCCAAAATTTTGTGATATGTTCAATTGAATCCTTGATATTTTGACTGTTTTGAAATTTTATGATCTTATTAACCAAATTGAGATTGTATTATGTGTATGATTTGTGAAACTGTTCTTGTCTATTGTCACTATTTTAAAAAATAAATTGTTGTTGTTACTACTGCTTTTGTCTTACTGATTGCATGTTAAGCATATCTATTGTTACTGTTGAACTGAATACATGTAAAGAATATTTATTGTTTATGTATTGTTTTGTTATCAACATGTCATATTGCATTGCATTGGGTGGGTCAATATGAACGAAGGAAGTACTGGCAGTTTAATAATATACAAACACCAGTGGTTTATTCATAACTTACTTGCAATTTATTTGTAATCTATTTATCTAATATTTACTGGTGGTTTACCCATAATTTTACTGGTAGTTTTACTGCAATTACTAGTGGGTTATCCACAATGGAATGTGTATGGATGGATGAAATCTAAGGAACTCTTATTGTTGTGTGCAACGACTGATGTGTAGGAACTTTTTCTGTTAAACATTAATTGCATTGACATTCATAAGCATGCACGAGCATATTGTCAGATTCAATATTGCTATACGATTGAGTTTGTTTTGAGAACTGTTATTTTGTATGTCATGACTATTTTATGGCACTGATTTTCTTGTATTTGAACTCACAGTGAGATTCTTAAGCTCACCCCTTAGTTTCCATCTTTAGAGATAACTTACAAGGTTAGAACATAGACTTGGCATTTAGAGGGCTTGTCCCAAATTATTTTTCATCAAAAGTGTTTAAAACATAATTATTATAAATTTTGTTATTTGGGGATTGTATTATTTCATATGAACTTTGGCATGAGACTTTAATTTTGGGATAATTTTGGCAAGCATGACATTTAAATTGTTTAGACTATTGAAACTTAGAATTGAATTAATGACACATGAAATCTAGTTTTCATTAAAACTATGTCAAAATATTACTTTTCCATTACAATATTGTGTAAATGGGATTTTGAAAGGTCTATAAATTGGAAAACAACTAAGTTTTCAAAAATAGTCACTATTACAAGGAAAATGTTAAAATCAATCAATTTTCAAAGCTCATGTCTTTTAGTGAAAAAGAGATAACACACTAACTTATTCTACTAAGGTAAGCAACTGTTTAAAAGAGACTGTTCGATAATTTTAATAAGCCATTTCAGTAGCTAATGTATTCTTCAAAATGCGGCTGCAATATTTAGGCCGAGTTAGGGAGGTTACAAGAGAATACTAAAAAATAAGGGCATACCAAAAAAATGAGAGGAAATACCAAAAAAATGAGAGGAAATACCAAAAAAATTAGAGAATACTAAAAAAATGTGAGAGTATACAAAAAAATATGATGGTGTGCCAAAAAAATATAAAGGAATACTAAAAAATGTGAGGGGTTATAAAAAACACGAGGATGTACCAATTTTAGTTTGTATTGGTAAATATGTTTAATGTATTTAAATATCATATTTTAAAAAATATATCATTAGATTTAATTATTCCATCACAAAATTTTAACATAAAATTAAAATAATTTTTAACTTACAAAATTTATCATCACAAAATCCAATTCAAAATTCTTAACATTTAAAAATAATATATCTTTATATCAAAATTATATCTTGCACCAAATTCAAAGTAGTACTATTAAATATGTGGGAATATAAAAAACAAAAACTATGAGGAAGTACTAAAAACACTGAGGGATACTAATTTTCTCTTTACAAATTCTAACATGAAAATATAATGATTTAAAATTACCAAAACTTACTGTAAAAATTCCAATTGAAATTTATATTGAATCTTAATTTCAGAAATTATGAGAGAATATAAAAAAAATGCTACGAAATACCAAAACTTATGAGAATGTAACGATTATTATGAGAAAATATCAAAAGATATAGAAGTGTTACCTATTTGTAACTAGTAAATTGTTGAATGGGTAAAAACTTGTCCTAGGCTTTTTTCTTTTCGAAGCTCATGGCAGCATGTATATGTTTCGATTAAAAATAGTAAGGAGTGTTGAAGATAATGATATTTCTAATGTTTAAAATATTATTAATATTATTTGTGGGATAAACATGTATTTTAATTTAATGTATAATTATATATATGAACTTTAATTTAGTGTAATTATATATATATATGTAATTCTAATTGTGATTCAAAGGTATATTCAAACTTTAATTTAGATTTAATCATGTACATTTAAAAATAAATACATCAATTTATTTTTATATTGGATAAATATAATTATTTATGTATGCAATATATAAACATAAAATAAGGTTATATCAATAATCGTGTTAATAATTTACAAAATTGAATTAAATTAAAATTTCATGAATAAAATTATACAAAATCAAAGTTCATGTACACAATTGCACATTAAACCATAATTATGTATGGTTTTGGATTTAACCCTATTATTAGTGTTTAAGATATACTAGATAAAGTGAGGAGGGTAGTTAGTACAAAGGAGGACTTGCGCAAATCCAAAGGTTTTGTGAACTGGGCCATTGGAAAATTGATGGCGGAGGAGAAAGTCAACAGAGAGGCTATGTATTGTGTTTGACCAGTGTTTGTTTAATATGGTTCCTTATGTTAAAGATAAAAAAAATGGAGGAATATGACTTTAATCTCTCACCTTTTTGGGTCCGTATCTCGAATATACCAATGCAGTTAATGGATAAGAAAAAATGGCTATAGAAGTAGGTAGCACGATAGGGGAAGTGTTAGCCATAGACTGACGTGATAGAGACAGTGGTTGAATAGAATATATGCATATTAGAATCATTATTGATATTCATAAACCGTTGCGAAGGGTTGTTCATTATGTTGACAAAGAAGGGATGGAGTTAATCTGTGCTATTCGGTATGAGCTGTCTAGGTTCTGTTACATATGCGGCCTAATAGGACATATGACTCAAAAAAGTGTCAAAGAGGAGGCTAACAGTAAGATCCATAAGTCTGAATTTCAATATGGTAATTGGCTAAAAGCATCCCTAGGAGTTACAAACCAAAACAGAGGGTTGTGGAGAAATGGAATAGAAATGAACAAAGATGATAAAGAGGCTGAAAGAGAGGTATCTAGGAAGACATATGGTGGGTTAGGGACAAATGCGCCAAATGATCAAGTAGAAATGGAATGAGTGGAATGTAACACCCCAAACCCGAGACCATCGCCGGTGTCGGACCCGAGGGGTTAACAAGCCAAGTTCATGCTTCCCTTTTCGAGCCATTTTCGCATGGCCGTACATACTTACATTACAACATATTTAACAAACAAGAGGTAGTCCTATACATGCCATCTCAAGTTCAATCAAAAATTTATACCAAAATGGAGGCTTGATAGTGTGAATGACTTCGACTTCAACGATCCCAAATCCGATTGCCTCGGCGAAATCTAGAAAACCGAGAGCCAAAGCAACGGGTAAGCATTTTTATGCTTAGTAAGTCTCAAGGAATATAATCAACTCTAATTACAGCAATACATTCACATAGCCAAATGCATCATTTCATTTATACACATTCTTACTTCACACTTCATCATTATATAATTTCACAAAGTATCAATCAATTCAATAACTGAAATTCATTAGTCGATTGAGCGAATGTTGCTCAAACATGTCGACTTTCCGATGCACATATAACGTACCTTATCCTTTGGGCTTTTCGAGTGTACTAATTGAATTCATTACAGCAACCAACACTCACCTCCAGCCCAAGATTCTTCAGAATATATCCGGATATAATCACGTGCACAAATGCCTTCGGGTCTTAGCCCGGATAGAATGTTTCGCATGAATGCCTTCGGGTCTTAGCCCGGATGTAGCCACTAGCGCAATTGCCTTCGGGTCTTAACCCGGATATAATTTCCAGCATAATTGTCTTCGGGATTTAGCCCGGATATCATTCAATTTCCCATGAACACATACATCAATTATCATTGGACATACATAATTCATTTTCGTTACTAAGGCTCAAACGCAATTATAGTCACAAGCATATTCGCCTTCGGGACTTAGCCCGGGTAGAATTCAAATACTCATGCATACACAATCAATAATCAATACACATCCATACTTTATTTCACACAATTCAAGTAGGGTCACTTCTTGAGGACTTACCTCGGATGTTGTCGAACGGCTTTTTCGGCTATTCGATCACTTTCTCCTTCCCCTTGTCCAATTGTGGCCCTCTAAGCTCTTGAGCTAATTCAAACAAATTCAATTTATTAAAACCTCATTGTGCTAGCTTTTGGCGAATATGACAAGGAGTTTAAATGGTCATATGGCCACCCTTTAGCTTGAATACACAATGGTCATGCACATTTTATACTACATCAAGCAATTCAATACAATTTATTCGAGCATCAAGGAAATGCTAAGGCCTTCAATAGGCTACCCAAGGCCGAATATTCATGTACATGTTGAGGTCAATTTTGCACTTAATACCTCACAAAACAGCATGCAATTTACTAATTAATGCTTTGCACATTGTGGCCCAAAACTTATAATATAGCATCAAGCACCTATATGTGTGCTAGGCAAATTGTGCTTGCAATTTCACAAGCATTCTTCCACATCTTCTTCTTTAAACCAATATATTCATCACTTAGTTCATAACCAAAACATAATGTGCAATCATATATATGCATATATGAGCATGGCAATTTCAAGGTGTCCATAGCCATCCAAAACACAAATTTTAACTAACATGCAAGAAGCATGAATCATGCTCAAGAATGCATCATGGCGAATATGACAATCATGCTTCTTTTCAACTTCAATCATGATAAAACAAAAGAAAGCTCAAAATCTTACTCATAGGTAGACAATCCATCATTGCATGCATCATCATCAAGTTTCACACTTAGCATGCAATGGCTTTATCACCATAACAACTTTGGCCAAATGCCATTTCCATGGCATAACAAAGATTTGAGCCATGGCTAACATGCACATCAAATTAGCAACCAAAACATGCATGAAACTCCCAACACAACCTCATACATACCTTACTCTTGATGCAAATTTAGCCAAATCACCTTCTAGATCTCTTCTAAACAAAGGAAATGAAGCAAAAATCCTTCTTCCTCTTAGTATTTTTGGCCAAAAGGAGAGAACAAGGATGAACAAATTTTTTGTTTTTTCTTCTTGGTTGCACGGCAATGGGGGGATGCTACTCTCTCACACATTTTTTTTTTCATTCTTTTCTTACCCATGCTTATTTGTTTATTATTTCTCCTAATGCCCAACAAAACATGTTTCATGACATGTTTAGCCCATATCTCTTTGTCATGGCCGGCCATCACTTGTAAAAGGGAATTTGACATGCAAGTCCATTATTTTGCATGCATGCTTTAATTAGTCATCACACATTTCCCTATCGTACTTTCAAGGTTCACTACTAAGTCCTTTCTAGTGGAATTCACCTTTATAACACTAAATCAATCATCATAAAATGTCATACATGAGCACACACATATTATAGGCATCAAAATAAATTTTTAATTATTTTTATGCCTCGGTTTTGTGGTCCCGAAACCACATTCCGACTAGGGTCAATTTTGGGCTGTCACATCGAAAATATGGATGACGAGTCAGAATAGAGCACATAACATAAAATACAGGCTCTGAAAATATATCACGATGGAATAAGGAAAATGAAGGCAAAAAGAAAGAGAGTCAAATAAAGTAATAGTGAGTTAATTGAATAAAGTCCAAGTAGATTGGTTCGGAAGAAACTTTTGGATCATTTGACACCATTAAAGAAGGCGGCTGGCGAACAACCTCGCTAGGATCAATAAAGTTTTTAAACTAGAATTGTCATGGGTTGGGGTCACCTGTGACAATTCGGGAACTTAAGCAACTTATAGTTGCTAAAAACCCCAATATTATTTTCTTATGTGAGACTAAAATGAATGCTATCAAATTTCAAAGGGTTCAAACAAGGTGCATGATACAAAATGGATTGGTCATCAATTCCGAAGGCCGTAGGGGGACCTCGCGATATGTGGAAGGATGATGCTAACGTTACCATACAAACTTACTCTAAGCATCATTTTGATTCAATTGTCAAGCTGGGAAGTAATAGTAATATTCAGGTCACTAGTTTTTATAAGCACACCAATTCCCAACGAGAGGAGCAGCTCTTAGGATATACTTCGTAGAGTGGGAGCTGCGGTCAAAGAGGAGTGGGTAGTGGGCGGGGATTTTAATGCCATACTAAATGATGCAGAGAACGAGGGTGGTCGTAGGATCGTGAGGGCGAATATCAATGAGTTCAGAATGTGATGGATGATTTGGCCCTCGTGGATATTAAACCGGATCACAGGTGGTTCACCTGGGTCAATAACATAGAGGGTGATAGGTTGATCAATGAGAGACTTGATAAATTTGTCACGTCAATTTCTACTCTAACACCCCATACCCGTATCTTATACCGAGGTGGAATACGAGGCGTTACTTAACTTGAACTCATACCTACAACCAATTCTGAGTCTTCATGACTTGGAAAATTTAAAATTTTCCTAAACTTATCAATACATTCTTAATATGGGATTAAGAGGCCCAAAACACACATCGAAAATCATTCGGGACCAATCTGGGTCTTTTTGACAACTATAGGAAAATGTCACTTGACACAAGGGCACACGCCCGTGTGAGCATTCCACCATGGCCGTGCTGATGGCCTGTATGTCTCATACGGCCTAAGCAAGACAGGGACACGCTCGTGTCTCTGGCCCGTGTCCTTCACACAGCCATGACACGCTCGTGTCCTAGCCCGTGTGCAAAAACCTAGACATTTTGTTTCTGAAGTCAGCAATTCTTAAGGGCTACATGGCCAAGACACACACTCGTGTGCTAGACTGTGTCCTTCACACGGCTGAGACATACGGCCGTGCCTCTGCCAGTGTGTTTACTATCATGCATACTGACTTGAAATTTTTATGTGCAGGGGACACATGGCTGGACAACACACCCACGGTGATGAAAAAGACACACGGCCTAGACACACGCCTAAGTGTCTACCAGTGTGGACAAATTCAGGCTATTTACCAAGCCTCTTTGCCACCCGTACTTACACAAAAGTAACCAAAGCCAGTACAAGACTAATTCATGCAATAAAATCAGCCACAATAGACAATATTTCATTTGTACATTCTACTCATCCATGAACATAACACCATTTGCATATATCAAAATGAATATTAGCCATCATTCAAGGCTTACTATAAAATGAGGAATTTATCCCAAGCCAACACATTTGGCCAAATTAATAACAACACAAAACACAAGTCTAGTTCCCTATACATGCTATATTCAAAAATATAAATCAAACTATATCGAATGCTTCGATTGATAGTGTGATCGATATTTCTGACTTTCGTTGATCCTTGAACTAGATAGACAGCACTATAAGAAAAAGGAAAGGAGAAGGAGTAAGCATAAAGCTTAGTAAGCTACATATAAATAATTATACAACAATACTTTGTCATTCATCAACAAATATCATAATACACAAGTGGGCATAAGCAAAACTTACTCATCAATACTCAATACACATCATATAGCATATAATGTGGCTCACATTTTATACATATCAAATAGGTACCTGTATCACTCACAACACGGCTATGCTTCCCTCATTAACTAGAAATCAGAACTTTCACCGTTGAACCATTTGGAATGCTATCGAAAATACCATAGCCTCAAACGTGGGGTAAGATACCGATGCCGAGCCCCAGACATGGTCTTACACTGGCTTATATCTCAGGTCAAAGCCATGTCCCAGACATGGTCTTACACTGGCTATCATCTCGTAGCCGACGCATGTTCCAGACATGTCTTACACTGGCTTACATCTCGAGGCCAATGCATGTCTCAAACATGTCTTACACTAACACTCGTCTCAATACCGATGCCATGTCCCAGGCATGGTCTTACACTAGCTCTCACAAATGACCCCATCGTCATGGCATGAATATCCGATTTATTTCCCTAGGGTTCCAACGAGAATTTTACTATCTTTATTTTCATCACATTTTCTCATTTCGACAAGTCAAGCAATTCATGCTTTAATAATTTCGATACAATTCAAACACATATATCATCAATGTAGTTGTATTATTTACATACAACTTACCTCAGATTACAAAATGTGGCGACTAGTCGATTTAGTCGATTTGCTTGACTTTCCCTCGGTCTAGGTTCGGATTCGATATTTCCTGATCTATAATAGAAAAATACACTTATTTAATCACTAAATAAAATTAGGCAATCGAAATTTCACTTCTTTGGTAAAATGACCATTTTGCCCTTAGATCTTGACAAAATGACCATTTTACCCTTAGGCTTTTTATCGAATTTATTTATTTCTCAAGACTAACCGAACCTCTTTGAATCTTATAGAAACTCCAAATTCCCACTATTTCACACATTTATTATCTATTTTACAACTTATGCACATTAGTCCTTTTAGGTGTTTTCATGCTAACACCTTTCACAAAAGTTGTTTATAAGACACCTAAGACTCATTTTCTTCCATAAAAACTCAGAAAACATTCCAAATCCTTTCATGGAAAAACCCTAAACTCTTAATCATTTTGCAAAATAGTACCCTCATTTGAAAGCTCATGCTTCAAGGGCCTCAACAGTACAAAAATATTTAAGAAAAGCCATAGGGTCACTTACTTGTAAAGGCTTAAAGTTGCTAAAATTTCAAGCTCTTAAAACCCCATTCTTAGCTGAAAATTACGGTAGAGGAAGAATATGAAAAGGGATGATATCATCCTTCTTTTATCTATTTCTATTTTAGTAAAAAATAAGCCACCTAACCCACCAAATTTTAAAATTTTGTCTCCTCTTTGACTCTATGGTCGGCTATGCTTCTTTAAAAAGGTCTAATTGCCCTTTAAAATCCCCCAAATTTGATTCTCTAATAAAATAACACCTTTAGCTATCAAATTAGGACTTTTGCACTTTATGCGATTTAGTCCTTTTTCGCAATTGGGCTCACAAACGTTAAAATTAGCTCACCAAATTTTTTCATGCACTAATATAAAAATGCTATGACCCTATATTATTAATAAAATAATTTTTATGACTTCAGATTTGTGGTCCTGAGATTACTATTTCGACTAGCCCCAAAATCGAAGTGTTACATCTATGGTGGAAAAATATCATTTTATTGCTTTTAGTGTTGTGAGGCAAACATAGTCGGATCATGCTGCTATTTTATTGGATTTGAGTGGTCGTACCTAAAAGTAAGCCCATTAATAATAGGCTACGATTTGGTTATGAAGAATGCTGGGCGAAAGAAAATGATGGTAAGAGAATTATTAATAATGCTTGGAATAATGATGTTAGAAGCTACGATAACAAACTGGATAGGGTTTGTGAGTTCTTGGAACCTTGGAAATAGAATAAACAGCGGAAATAAAGAGATATATTCATAGGTTGGAGAAAAAAATTAACAGAATCATTGACTTGTCTAACAGGGGGATAGTGAGAAGAGATTGAAGAAGACGTGTTGCAAACTGGATTATCTCTACACAAGGGAGGAGAAATATTGAGCGCAAAGACCAAGGGCCCAATGGCTTAAGGAAGGCGATAGAAATACTAAGTACTTTCATGCAAAAGCAACTGGCAGGTTAAAGAAGAATAGGATTGAAAAACTCAAATATGGTCATGGTAATTGGGTCACATATAACAAGGATATTTCTAATATTGCTAAAAAGCATTTCTGGAATCTTTTTCAGTCCAATGGCAATAATATCAACTATCATGATTTGGATTATATCAATGATTGCATTACTAGGGAGAATAATGAGTATCTTACAAGGGAATATACTGAGAGTGAAGTTTTTCAAGGCATCAAATAGATAGACCCTAGTAAAGCCCCTGGCGTCAATGGTTTCTTTGGAAGTTTTTTTAAGCATCACTGGGACATTATAGGAACGGACCCCATGAGGTTTTGCTTGGATGTGCTTAATGGACAGGAGAATATTTATTTATTTAATAAAACTATTATTATTTTAATTCCTAAAATTAGAGACCCCTGCAATATTACTAATTTTCGTCCTATAAGTTTGTGCAAGTATTGATCGCGTGATTCGTAACAAGTAATAAATATTTATAATGAAGATCAAACCTAGACTAACTATTATCACGACAAAAAGGCAAGCGCACCTATCAAACAATAGTATAGTAATGGCAAGACCAGGATATCGTACCCAAGGGAACCAAAAGTACTAGTAATGACTGTCTTTTTATTATCTAGCCTAAAAATAATGGGGTTTTGTTTTAATTTAACTAATTATCTAAACTAAGAACGCACAGAGAAAAGATTTGGGGAATTGCTTTTGGGAAAATCGATTGACTTGAGACAATACCTAAGGAAAAATCCACCTAGACTTTATTTGTTATTCTGGCTTCGAATCGGACGATTTATTCATTCAACTTGTTCTGTAGAGATCCCTAAGTTATGTTATTATCCCTATTCAAGACTAATAATGTCTAATCCCTAGATTGAATAATCGAGACTTTTCTCTAATTAACACTCTAGGATTGCATTAACTCGATCTATGGATCCTCTTATTAAGTTTCACCCTAATCCGACAAAATCTTGTCACCCTATTTCTAGGCGCACAAACAACTCCGTTTAATTATGATAAAAGTACTCTTAGACAGGGTCTATTCCTCCTCTGAATAAAAGCATGTCTTGAATTAGTATCCTGGGATATCAAAATAAGAATTAAGAATACATAATTAAGAACAAGTTAAATATTTATCATACGATTCAGAAAATAATAACAAGATTCGTCATAGGTTTCATTCCCCTTAGGTATTTAGGGGATTTAGTTCATAACTAAATAAGAAAACATCTCAGAAGAATAAAGAATACAAAACATAAAGAAAACCCAAAACTCCTGAAGGGAAATTAAGGAGAGATCTTTAGTCTTGATGATGAATCTGGCTTCTGAGTTGGATCAATCAGCTTCCTTGGGGTAATTCCTTACCCCCTATTCTCCGTCTCCCTTTTTCTCCTCTTCTAGGGTGTATTTATAGGCTTTGGAATGCCTAGAAGCCCTTAAAAGTGGCCTTTTCTGAATTGGACTTAACTTGGGCTCGACAGGGACACGTACGTGTGAGTCGTGCTCCAATTCTACCAGATTGGCACGGCCGTGTAGTCTGCCCATGTGAGGAGGTTCGGGCCTTGTTGATTTCGTACTTTGGCCTATTTTCTTCGTTTTTGGCCTGTTTCTCGTTCCTTTCGCTCTCCTATGCTCTCCTAAGTGTAAAACATGAAATTAAAGCATTAAGAGCATCAAATTCACCAATTCTAATGGAAAATCATCCATAAAATGCGTTAAACATGGGGGAAAAATATGTATAAATTACGGTCTATCAAATACCCCCACACTTAAGCATTTGCTTGTCCTCAAGCAAAATTCTCAACTCATAATCAAAATAAATCCTTCTCAACTTATAATTTCTATCGATGATATCTCGCATTAAACCATAAGTAATCATACATTGAGAATTTAACTAAAAGAGCATAAAAGTTTCAATCATTCCAAGTTGAGCATTTTATTCCGAAAACATAAGTGTCTTCCCTCATCTAAGTAATTACCTTTAATTCAGAATATCACAGAGTTTTACATTCGCACTAAAGATTCATTCAAATCACTCGAGGTGTTTTAAGGACAATAAAGGAAGCACTCAAAAGTCAATAATGGAAAGTCATTACCATAGGCTTGCATGAAAATTAAATCTCCACCATTATAATTTAAGATGATACATCAATCAAAAGGTCTTTAGAGGGTTGTAATGAAGCTTGGTAGGGGGTGTGGTCACAAACTGAAAGAAAGGGTTAGAATCGAGATTGACTTGAAAAGTTACCTTAACTAGAAAAAGAGTTAATCTTCACTTGTTTATAACAGAGTTTCTCTCAGAATATGAAATTACAGATATGCATACATAGTTTTTTTTTCTTTTATTTTCTTTCTCTTTTTTTTTAAAAACAAGTTAAATAATATAGATTAAATATCAAGAACAAAACATAGCTAGGCAATCCATTCAACCCAAATCTCGACAAAAATAGGGATTAATTTAGGGGATTTCAACAATATTGGGTTAAAGGTTAATATTAAGGGAATACAAAAAATGGTTTGTTAGGCTCAAGGAGGTTTACTAGGGGTTAGTTGTGGAGATAGGCTTTTCATGGCATGAATGGGTTAATCCTAAGTGCCTTAATCATTTTGATATATCAAATCAAATGGTGTGGTCTCGACATGCATAATCAAGCAAGTTCTAGAATAACAGTTCAATACTGATGCACTCAAAGCAATAATAAAAGTGAGCATGAAAGGATGAATAGATGCTCACAAGGCTCAAAAATCTCACAAAAATTATGGCTTTTTGATGTTTAGATTCGTGAATTCCAGTTCAAAGTAATACCTAGACTTGGGGAAACAACCTATAATTTTAAATTCTTAAAAATCAACTTATCATGCTTGATTCTCTAATGTCTTAAAGTTTAAATAGTCAATGCATAAATCCCTATGTTTTAATTCAAGATATATCAATCAAAATCATAAATCAATTAAAATTTATCCTAAATATGATATGAGAGTTTTTCATGAGAACAAGGTGATTATTCAGGGATTTTTCTGATAATGAAAAAAATACCCCCCACACGTAAGATGTACATTGCCCTCAATGTACAAAGATAGGTATTATAAAATAAAAATAAGATAGGGAGAAAAGTGAAACTTCCTGTATGAAGAATTCCTCGAACTAGAGTTTTGGAGAGTAATCGGTTCGAGAGTGGAGGAGGATACTGCGACGGTCGTAGAGGTTCATTATGCCATAAATCTTGCACCAAAAGAATATTATATCTAGTGGTAGCTATGGTCGTGGTCGAGCAGGACATGGCACTCGTGGAGAACTTTCCCGGTGGAGTTTTAGTTCCTCTGTGATAATAAGCTTAGGAGCTCTATATAACTGTGATAAAATTAAGAACTTTTTAAGGGATATTAAGAAGAATAAGTACTCGAAACGAAATAACCGAGATTTATAATAAAATTATAAATCTACTAAAAAAATAAAAAATAAAAAAAAGGAGAAAGTAGTTTGAATAAAAATTAAAAACATAAAATAATAAAATAAATATTTCTAAACATCTTCATCACTGGATGGTTCGCGAGGTGGGACTGGCAATGAGATGTAGAGATGCTGACAAATCTGCTTTAGAGTAACATCAATATTGTCAAATCGTTGAAAACACTGATGCTCGAATCGGGTGAGGCGCTTAGAGATGTCAGCATATGAAGCTGCCGCATGAACTGGACGAGAGGGTGGTGGTGGCTAAGTCGGTGGGTCTTCGTGTTGTGAGGGGACAGTCCTCATAGGCCTCCTCCTCGATAGATTGAGCGAGACGATACTGGGGAGGGGAGGTTCCTCGGTGCCTCTCGATCATCCTCATGCTAAGCATGCTTGAGATGCCTTGTGGAGACATCTGCCCAGTCGATGCAACGGCCTGCTGCTAAAGGTTGGGCCCGAAGTATTTGGAAGTGCTCTTCTTGGGGCCCTCGTGGAAACTATAGGAGAGGGAAAAGAGATGGGAAAGTGAGGATTAATGTAGGGGAAGTGGATTTTAAGATGGTTTGAGGGTTGGAAAAATAAGAAGCTGGGGAATGGTGGCCGGGATAGGGATTAGGGAGTGGAGAAGGGGGGATTTCGACTAGGGTTTTGAAAGGAAGAAGAAAATGAACAGTGATTTGCTTATATAGGGGAGGTGCACACGGCCTAGGGCCACGCCCATGTACTCTGAAGGTGAGCCGTGTTTTTCAAATTTTGCAATTTAGGTCGTGCCCGGCTACTGTCCCACACCCGTGTATCTTGGGAGTGTGTGGCATACGGCCATATCGTACGGTCGTGCCTAGCCTTGTTCGCTTCTTCTACGCCTGTGTGTTAGGGTACAACGCCCGTGTATTATTGTCCACGGCTTAATGGCACGGGCATGTCTCACGCCCGTGTCGAAGAAATAGAATCGAGCCTTGCCTTTGGCACGCTCGTGTTTTTCTATTCCCACGCCCGTGTTCACCTATCAAGTTCACCCACGGCCATGTCGCACGGCCATGGGGATTTATCGCATCCCGTGTTTTGGGGAAATCATGTCCTGCTTCCACACGATCGTATCGCACGATCGTGTCTCTTTCCCTGTTTGGCCACGGCTTTAGGCACACCCGTGTGCCTGGCCGTGTGTGCTGAAAAACTTTACAATTCAAAGATAAAGTTAATGATTTAAAGTGTTAGAAATTAAAAATAAAGAAATCAGAATATGTTAGTGCTCGGGTTGCCTCTCGAGAAGCACTTATTTATAGTCTAAACTCGACTTTCCTCTCTAGTAAATAGTCAAGGTGGTTCGAGAAGTTCGTACTCCTCATTCCTGCTATCAATCTCATCAAAATAGGGTTTTAATCGGGTGTTGTTTACCTTAAAAGTGCTGAACTTGGGGTGACTCACCTCTACCGTACCGAATGGAAAAATACTGAGTACCGTAAAAGGGATTTCCTCATTCGGTGTGGTAGTGACAATGTGGGGATCTGCAGCATCTAGTAGGACTTTATCGCCAACCTTAAGTTGATTAGGAGAGGTATCGGGCTTGTTTTGGTGTAGTTTCAATTTATCATGTGTTCTCGGTTTGTGTGCTCGTCATTCGTCTAACTCCTCTATCTATAGCCTTCGTTTTTCATAAATGTGTCCTTTATCATTTCTGGAACATGGCTCATGAACTTCTTTGAAGCTCTGCAAAGTCATATTGTTAGTTTTAGTAGATTGGTGTGGACTATTACCTTCAATGTTCGATGTGATGCCAGAATTACGAGCTTGAAAGGTGATCGTTTCATATCCCACACGAAGTGTAAGCTCACCTGTGCCAACATCAATAATTGTTTTAGCAGTTGCTAAAAAGGGTCTCCCTAAAATCAAAGGGGTGTTATTATCCTCCTCTATGTCTAGAACAACGAAATCAACGGGGAATATGAACTTATCTACTTTCACGAGTACATCTTCAATAATACCCCTAAGAAATCTTATAGTTTTATCTGCCAATTGAATGCTCATCCTAGTTTGTTTAGGTTTCCCAAGACCTAGTTTCTTAAACATTTTGTAAGGTATTACATTAATACTAGCCCTTAAATCAGCTAATACATGACTTATATCTAAACTACCAATTAAGCAAGGAATTGTAAAACTCCCTGGATCTTTCAATTTGTGGGGTAGCTTATTTTGTAGAATAGCTGAGCAGACTGCATTTAGCTCCACATGCAACGCTTCATCCAACTTCCGCTTATTTACTAAAAGCTCTTTTAAAAATTTCATTGCATTTTGCATTTGCAACAAAGATTCAAAAAACGGTAAGTTAATATGTAATTTTTTCAAAAGTTTGAAGAATTTACCGAATTGTTCGTCTGAGCGGTCTTTCCTTGTCGCATTAGGGTATAGGACACGAGGTCTATATTCTTCATTCACCGTTTCGTTATGACTTACCTCACTTTTACTTTTGCTCACCACAGTTTCTTGTATCAATTCTAGCTCAGACGCAATGAATCCTTCATTATCTTGGGTACTAATTGCGTTGAGGTGTTCCTTTGGATTAGGTTCAGTATTACTTGGTAAGCTACCTTGTGGTCGTTCGGAGATTAGTTTGGATAGCTGGCCTATCTGAGTTTCGAGCCCTTGGATCGATGCTTGTTGATTCTTAAGTGCTGTCTCGGTATTTCAGAAACAGGTTTCTGACATTGATATGAATTTTGAGAGCATCTCCTCAAGGTTCGATTTCTTTTCTTGTTGGTAAGGTGGCTGTTGAAAACCCTGAGGATTTTGTGGCTTTTGATTCCCTTGACCTCCCCAGGAAAAATTTGGGTGGTTCCTCCAACCTGAATTATAAGTATTACTGTATGGGTTATTTTGAGATCTAAAGTTATTGTTACCCATATAGTTGACTTGTTTCTCTTCGGTTGTGGGATTGAAGGATTGATATTCTGTATGCACACCTCCTTCACTTGAGTCACACCTCCTCCACTTGAGTCACACCTCATTACTAGATGTACCTGTGTAAAACCAAGTAAACCATCAATCTTTTTATTGAGAAATTCTACCTGATTTGACAGCATAGTAACTGAGTCGACGTTATAAACACCGGCTGTTTTTGTTGGCTTAGTCCTCATGACTTGCTACTGATAGTTATTTAGTGACATTTCTTTAATGAATTCATAAGCTTCTTCAGGTGTTTTGTTGTTGATGGTTTCGCCAGCAGCTGCGTTAACCATTTACCGAGTCGAAGGATTCAAACCATTGTGGAAGGTTTGTACTTGAAGCCAAAGTGGTAACCCATGATGAGGGCACCTTCTCAGTAAGTCCTTGAATCTCTCCCATGCATCGTAAAGTGTTTCTAAATCTATCTACATAAAAGAAGAGATATCATTACGTAATTTAGCCATTTTAGCTGGCGGAAAATAGTTTACTAAAATTTTTTTGGTCATTTGTTCCCAAGTAGTAATTGATCCTTGTGGTAACGAGTTCAACCACTGTTTAGCTTTGTTTCTCAGTGAAAAAGGAAATAACCAAAAACGATGGTATCATTAGAAATGCCATTGATTTTAAATGTATCGCAAAATTTCAAAAAGTTCGTTAATTGAGTGTTGGGATCTTCATCCTACAAACCATCAAACTGAAAAAAACTACTATATCATTTGAATTGTGTTAGGTTTTAGTTCAAAAGTATTTGTAGCTACAGCCGGTCTAACTATGCCAGATTCAGTTCCTGTTAAAAAAGGTTTAGCATAATCATACATAGTGCGTGGAGCAAGATTTTGATTAGCCGCAATTGCAGGAGGTAGCTGATTGCCTTGGTTTTCAGCCATCTCGTCGGTTGGAGATTGAGTATCATCTTCTTGCTCGTTCTCTATGTATCTTAAGTTGCACCTAATTTCTCTTTGGTTTCTACAAACTGTATGATCGATTTCTTCGTCAAAAAGTAATGGTCCCAACGGGTTTCTTCTAGTTATAAAAAAAAACCTGCCAAGAGAAAGAAAAAGTAAATTAATAAATAATAATAGTAAAATTAAATTAAATTGCAAGAAAAATAAATGGCTAAAGTAATAAAAATTGAGCGTTCCTAATATCTTAGTTCCCCGGTAAGGCGCCAAAAACTTAATCGCGTGATTCGTAACAAGTAATAAATATTTATAATGAAGATCAAACCTAAACTAACTATTATCATGATGAAAAGGCAAGTTCACCTATCAAACAATAGTATAGTAATGGCAAGACCGGGATATCGTAACTAAGGGAACCAAAAGTACTAGTAATGACTGTCTTTTTATTATCTAGCCTAAGAGTAATGGGGTTTTGTTTTAATTTAACTAATTATCTAAACTAAGAACGCACAGAGAAAAGAGTTGGGGAATTGCTTTTGGAAAAATCGATTGACTTGAGACAATATCTAAGGAAAAATCCACCTAGACTTTACTTGTTATTCTGGCTCTGAATCAAACGATTTATTCATTCAACTTGTTCCGTAAATATCCCTAAGTTATGTTATTATCCCTATTCAAGACTAATAACGTCTAATCCCTAGATTGAATAACCGAGACTTTTCTCTAATTAACACTCTAGGATTGCATTAACTCGATCTATGGATCCTCTTATTAAGTTTCACCCTAATCCGGCAAAATCTTGTCACCCTATTTCTAGGCGCGCAAACAACTCCGTTTAATTATGATAAAAGTACTCTTAGACAGGGTCTATTCCTCCTCTGAATAAAAGCATGTCTTGAATTAGTATCCTGGGATATCAAAATAAGAATTAAGAATACATAATTAAGAACAAGTTAAATATTTATCATACGATTCAGAAAATAATAACAAGATTCGTCATAGGTTTCATTCCCCTTAGGTATTTAGGGGATTTAGTTCATAACTAAATAAGAAAACATCTCAGAAGAATAAAGAATACAAAACATAAAGAAAACCCAAAACTCCTGAAGGGAAATTGAGGAGAGATCTTCAGTCTTGATGATGAATCCAGCTTCTGAGTTGGATCAATCGACTTTCTTGGGGTAATTCCTTACCTCCTATTCTCCGTCTCCCTTTTTCTCCTCTTCTAGGTTGTATTTATAGGCTTTGGAATGCCTAGAAGTCCTCAAAAGTGGCCTTTTCCAAATTGGACTTAACTTGGGCTCGGCAGGGACACGCCTGTGTGACACGCCCGTGTGAGTCGTGCTCTAATTCTGCTAGATTGACATGGCTGTGTGGTCTGCCTGTGTGAGGAGGTCCAGGCCGTGTTGATTTCGTACTTTGGCCCATTTTCTCCATTTTTGGCCCGTTTCTCGTTACTTTCGCTCTCTTATGCTCTCCTAAGTGTAAAACATGAAATGAAAGCATTAGGAGCATCAAATTCACCAATTCTAATGGAAAATCATCCATAAAATGTGTTAAAAATAGGGAAAAATATGTATAAATTACGGTTTATCAAGTATATCTACAAGATTGTTGCAAAGGTGTTGGCTAACCGATTAAAAGCCATCTTTCCTAATCATATAAGTCAAAATCAAAGTGCCTTCGTCCCGAGGAGAATGATTCATTACAATATTAATCGCACACGAGCTTATTCACTACCTTCAAATTTCTAGAAATGGCCCTAATAAAGGATGTGTCATCAAACTTGACATGAGTAAAGCATACGATCGCGTGGAGTGGAAATTCATCAAGGCAGTTATGAGGAAAAAGGGTTTTGACAAACGGTGGACTGATAAAATTATGGGTTGTGTTCGTTCGGTTAATGTCTTAATTAAGTGCAATAATATTTTATCAGAGACTATTATTCCTGAGAGGGGCGTTTATCAGGGGGACCCTCTATTTCTATATTTGTTCTTATTCTGTATGAAAGCATTCTCGTGGATGCTTATTCAAGCTCAAAACAATAATGCGCTTAGAGGCATCCGACTAGTAGAAATGGTCTAATGATCAATCATTTGTTTTTTGCTGATGATGCACTCCTATTTTTGCATAACAGAAAAAGTGATGTTGATTGTTTTATTAACATTCTTAGAAATTTTGCCTTTGCTTCTGGTCAAGAATTAAATTTCGAAAAATCAATGGTTCTTTTCAGCCTAACCCCCCGAAAGATCAAAGAAGTTTTTTTGGTGACCTCTTTGGTATGAAAGTTGTGAAGAAGTTAGATAAATACTTAGGCTTGCCTCTTCCAATAGGTAAAAAGAAAAAAAGAAGCTTTCATTGAGGTTACTAATAGATTTTCTTGCAAGATTAACAGTTGGACTAAAATATTACTTTGATATGGAAGCAAAGAGGTTTTTATTAAGGCAGTGTTACAATCCATCCCAACATGCGCGTTGTCTATTTTCTTGGCTCCTAATGATGTTATCGAGGATCTTCAAACAAAAATTAGAAGAATTTGGTGATCTGGAAAGGATAGAGGAAAATATTGGTCGATGTTCCCTTGGAAGAATCTGTGTAAACGAAAAGGGATGGGGGTATTGGTATTCGTGATATGCGTCTTTTCAATATTGCGCTTTTGGGTTGTCAAGTATAGAGACACATCAGCAACAAAGACTCCCTTGGCTTTAAAGTTTTATCATCCAAATAATTCTTTGACGGTGATATTTTTAAAGCCAAACGTATGGATAAAGCTTCGTTCACTTGGTAAAGTATAGCAACTACTGTAGAGAAGTTGAAAAATGGATTCGACTGGCAAGTTGGAAATGGTGATTGTATTAATATTTGGGTTGATAATTGGGGCATGGATGACTTAAATGGTGGCACCCTTAATTTCAATATGATTAACTCTGAAGTCAACAGTATTAGAGATATTTGGGTGGAGAATGAAAGAAAATGGGATATAGATAAAGTCTATTTGATGTACGAGAAATATTGGGGTGATAGAATATGCAATTTACCCATTGGGAATAAGGGCCAAGGAGACAGAATTGTGTGGTTTCACAACCCCCATGGATGTTACACATCAGAATTAGCCTACTCATGGCTTCTCCATAAAGAGATGGGTTTCAGTCCACATAGGTTCTATTGGAAGTTGTAAATTGAAAAATATATAGGGTTTTTCCTATATAATTTGTCACCTTTTTACTTAAATTTGTTGTTAAAATCAAGTAATTGTTTAATAAGTTAATGAAATATATGAAAATATGAAATTGGGACATAGAAATTATTAAAATATGATTTTATCGTTTATTATATAGTTTTCATGCGAAAATGACTTCTTTTATATTAATTTGAGCATATTATATTTTCAAGCTATAAAATGGGCCATGTATGATTAAATTAAATAATAAAATATAAAGTTATATTTAATAATTTATTTTAATATATTTCATTAATAAATTGGGTTTTAATTAATTAAGTAAATTGATTAATTAAAGTGGTTAAATTATATTCTTTGGTCCTCTAAATTATCTACTATTGTTGGACAGGTCTGAGAGCTTTATGTTGATTACAAAACCATCCAAATGGAGGACCAAGTCAACCCAAAATTTAGCTGCACGTGGATGTCCATAAATCAAATTTTGGTTTAATTACACAAGGTCCTTGAAGAGTTGAAGAAATCGAAGATTTACCGAGGATTTGCAATTGACCGAGTCCTAATTCTGATGATGTTGTGGCACTTAAATCGAGCAAAAATCAGCCACAATTCCAAAAATAATGGCCGGCCACTCTTGGATGAAGTTTCAAATGATGGACACTCCTATTTTTAGCAAACTAGCTCCCTTGCCTCACCTATAAATAAGACCCCATTTCTGACTTATCCCTCATTCATCCCTCACTAATTCATCATTCTCTCCTCTCTCAACTCTCTTATCTTTCTTTCCCCCTCATGCCTATCATCATCTTTGTATAAGGATTTTTAGCAAATTAGCCTCTTAAAGAGCCGTTGGTTGGCCACCTCGGAGAGCCATCAGCAAAGGAGCAAAGCAAAGGAATGAAGGAGCCCTCGTCAGTCAAAGTCTTGGGTGAACCACATTGATTTGGGTTTAATCTTTCTTTTTTTTTTTAACTTAATTCAAGAACGTTTTCTATGTGTTTACTATTCTTGTTTACAACAATGATACCTTAATTTTATTTAAGTTAGGATGATTTCTTTGATTAAATAATAATTATTTTATTCATGCTTATAATGTTTGTACCTTAATTGATCATGTTTTCAATTAAAATCAAGTCTGTATTTCGTTCATACGTGATTGAAATGCACCTAAATTAGCTGAGCAATCCTAGCCAAACGACAGCTAATGGACACATAATTGAAATGTGCATGCTCAATTTAAATCCTAACCCAATTAAATTGCAGGTTACATAACAACCCTTGTAACACCCCTTACCCGTATCCGAGGCCGGGCTAAGGTACGAGGCGTTACCAGACAAACATACAAACATTAAACTAAAATACGAGCCATAAAATTTTATTCATATTTCAAAGCGTTCATTCTCTTACACATAGTCCCTTATTTGAGTCTACGGAGCCCAAAACATACTTTAGAAAGGGTTTGGGACTAAACCGAGAACTTACGAAAATCTTGGAAATTTCATGCTTTAAGGCTCCACACGCCCGTGTCCCAAAGTCGTGTTCCATACACGGCTGAGACACATGGTCGTGTCTCTGCTGTGTGGAATATACCTAGGCTATTTTCCAAGCTTTGGTCAACCTTGATCTCTTACACACTTATACAAAATCAAAAGCATATAACATTGTATTCATTTAATGATTAAACATCCTCAATTAAACCACAAACATAGCATTTGTATGTCATCATACATGTGTCTCTCATACTCATTTTACCTTGTTTATTATAGTACCACTTATACATTTATACCAAGATTATCATCTTACCAAATATCTTCACAATCATCAAACATTCATATTTAAAGCTAGATCATATCTTTATAAAATACCACGATTCAGAATCTGAAGAATAACATGTTTGCTGAAACATTTCAACTCAATTCCATACCCAACAAGCATTACATTGAGACTAGTCTCAATGTAATGCTTGTTGGGTATGGAATTGAGTTGAAATGTTTCAAACATATATATATATATATATATATATACATGTCATGATACATAACATTCTCTTTTGTCTTCTTATAAACACATATCATTTATTTCATTATATCAATATTTCATATACCATAGTTTCCATGTATTCCACATATATTTATTTTCCTCCTCCTCCTCTCCATTCCACATCCTTAATGTATATAGCATTCTTGTAAGTACGATTTCACAATTTACTAATAAATGTTCACATCAAACTGTCCACACAAGTTATAGTCACTTAATTATTTATAATTCGAGCTACAGAGCTCCAAATTAAGATCCATAAATTTCCCCTGAAACTAGACTCACATATCGTTCCACCATAAAATTTTCATAATTTTTGGTTTATCCAATTAGTACAGTTTATTCATTAAAATTTCCCCTGTTTCACTTTCTGACAGTTCTGACCTCTCTTCACTAAAAAATAATTATCTCACAGTACAGAACTCAGATAATGTTCTTGTTGATTTATCTTGAAAATAGACTCATTATGGATTTTAAAAATATAATTTTTAGCCTCTAATTATTTTTATCCAAATTTTTGTGATTTTTCAAAGTCAGAACAGGGGATCACGTAATCATTCTGAATCAGTCTCACGAAAACATAAATATCTAAAAATATAGAACTCCTTTGCTTTCTATGTTTCTTTTATATGAAAATAGACTCATTAATATTTAATTTGATATCTCATTCAGTCTCTGATTCAATTTATACTATTTTTGGTAATTTTTCAAAATCACATCACTGCTACTGTCCAAAACAGTTTTATTGCTAATTCACTCTTTCACACTTTCTTTGTATTAACCTCATTTTAACATACATATCACAAATCATTTTCACCACATTTCATATATTACAAGTATAGGCCCATGATCACAAGGTCACCATAAAATCATCCCCATGTATAACTTACTTGTTTATAACCTTACCACATCCTGGTCACTTAATGAACACATCATTCACATAACCAAGTTCCTACACATATTCATCACAAAACTCACAAAGCAATACATAGAGAGTCTCCGTTGAACACTTGGATCAATCCTCGATACTTGGTGGTTTCAGCACATAGCTCCCCCATCATATAGTTCGGCTCTCTTGTACACATGGTGAACACTTAGTACCACCCATGTGACCTAGCCAGTTATCTCGTAGCTCTCTTGTCTACATGGTGTCCTTCACTTGGAACCACGCATGCGAACTAGCTACATATATCCCGTAGCTCTCTTGTCTACATGGTGTACACATAGTATCACCCATGCGACCTAGCTACATTATAATGTCTTGTAGCTCTCTTGTACACATGATGTGCACTCAGCACTATACATGTGACCTAGCTACATACCATCTGTATCATCCAATCTTTCCAAAGGTTCAACCGGGATTTCTCTCTCTTTTCCAACAATTTCACCAATCAAGTAATTATCCACAAACATATTTCCAATATTTTTATAAAATATCATAATACAAGTAATAGTGATGTATTACTTACATATAAACTTACATCTCATTTAATATCAATGCAATAACATTAAATTACACATTATCTTATTAAAATCATATGAACTTACAATTTCCCATAATATCCATAATCATAAAAATCACATTTATGTATGATAATTCAATGCACTTCATGTACCATAGACATATTTTTAAATCAATTCATAAACTTGGCACCATAATCATTTAATTTAACATAATTCAATTAATTCACTAAATTTAACTTTCAAATATAAATTACAGCATTATTGTTGTATTATTATCATACCAACTTACATACTTTCAACACCTCGGAGATCATAGTAAATATATCAATTTTACATTGAAACATGCATAAATTAATGCTTACTATACATATGAACTTACCTTGATATTAAAACGACTATTTTACCAACTTTCCCAATTTTTGATTTTTCTCTCATTCTAGGTTCAAATCTCGTTTTCCGGGATCTAAAACATCATATTTTACTTATTTAATTAATGTACTATTCAAAACAGTCCTTAACTCAAACTTTGGAAAAATTACAATTTTGCCCCTAAACTTTTGCATATTTACACTTTTGCCCCTAGGCTCGGGAATTAAACTTCATCCCTTATTCTTATGTTTTATGACATGATGATCACTTTTCCCTTCTATGGAAACATCAATTCTCACTCTAACATATACTTATGACTATTAGGTATTTTTACCGATTAAGCCCTTTTGCTCGCTTTTCACTTAAAACCGAGTAGCACAAGTTGTCTAACATAATTTAAAACCTCATATTGTATCATAAAACACCAGAATACACAAATTTTACCTATGGGTATTTTTCCAAATATGAACCTTAGGTTGAATTATTGCTAGCATAAGCTAAATCAAGTTACGGACTCCAAAACGTAAAGAACTTGAAAAGCAGGTTAGAACGGACTTACAATTGAGCTTGGGAAGCTTGAAAACCCTAGCCATGGAGTCTCCTTGGTATACACGTCCATGGTGAAGAAGATGAGCAAAATTGGCTTTTAATTTTGTATTTTAATTCATTTTACCCTAAATGACCAAAATACCCTTACTACTAAACTTTCCAAAAATTCCATCCATGTCCAATTTTTGTCCATAACTTAGAAATTGGTCAAATTTCTATTTAAGACCTCCTAATTAATATTTCAAATCAATTTCATACTAGAAACTTCTAGAATGCAAGTTTTGCAACTTATTCAATTTAGTCCCTAACTTCGAATTAAGCACTTTATGCATGGAATTTCTTTACGAAATTTTCACACAATCATGAAATCATATCATAGACCTCAAAATAATCATAAAATAATTATTTATTTCTTAGATTTTGTGGTCCCGAAACCTCTGTTCCAACTAGACCCAATTTTGGGCTATTACAACCCTAACCAGGCTTTATTATCTATATAGTTTTTAGATTTATGTGATTAAACTATTTCAAACCTAACACGTCCCTGTTACCTCACACGAATACTAAGAAACCCTTAGTAAATAAGGATCAGTAAAATGCGTATTTACTAAGTAAAGGATTTCAAAAAGACCTAATGTGGTTTCCAAACTCATGAAAGATCGAGTTGCCATGGAATGTTTTTCCGAATATTGATAAGCATGTTGATAATAATTTGAGTTTAATTAAAGTAATTGTCCTAGCTTATTTATGTTATAATTGTTGCTTATTGTGTTAACTCTGTTAAAATCTATTTTATTAATATAGTTTGCATACTTAGGATAAATTGCATTAAGGATCATTGTATTTAGTTTCATATACTTAATTTTTCATCACTTCTCAATTATATTGTTTTTATTTATCAAATTGTTAATATAATTTTACAAATTAAGTGACTTAGCATAAATACAATCCCTATGGAGACGATAACTCGATACTTACTTATTACTTGATAACGACTGTGTACACTTGCACAAACCCGAGCGTTACAGAACTCTATTTGGAAGCTTAATACTCTACCTAAAATTTGGGTGTTTGCTTGGAGAGTGGGTCATGAGATTCTTCCCACGAATGTCCAAATTTATTCCATCAAAAATGGCTTTAACCAAAGTTGCCCTAGATGTGGAGCGATGAATGAAACCCTCCTGCATGCTCTTAGAGATTGTCCAATTTCTTGTGAAGTTCTATCCTTAGGAGGGTGGGATATGAACATATGACGAAGCAGTACGATAGCTGTGTTGATTGGCTTGAGAACATGATGAGAATCCTAGACAAAAGAGTAATGGCTGATTTGATAACCACTTTATGGAATTGCTGGAATAGCAGGAACAATTTCATCTTCAAAGGTAAAGAAGACAATGTGCAGACTATTTGGGATAGGGCCAGCAACCTTGGTAAAGAGTTCCGAATCTATAATTTGTTGAATACCCCTATGCTATCCCAGAATGAAGTAAATAAGAAATAGGAAAAAGCTCATAGAGGCTTTGTTAAAATAAAATTTGACGCTACAGTAAATGAGAACAGAATGGGGTACGAGGTTATCATTCGAGACGATGATGGTTTTGTGCTCGGTGGAGGTGGGGGTTTCATGGACACAAAAATATCGGCACAGGAGGCGGAATGTATTGCGTTTGAGAGAAGCATTAAGCTGGCCAGTCACCTTAACATTAATGATGATGTGCTTATTTGAAACTGACCATGCGGGCCTTGTTAACATTATGAACAGCAGTACGGACGTTACTATTATCGGCGCCAGAATCAAGAGCTGCTTTCAACAATTTTAAATCGGCAAAATTAATTTGGTCAAACTGGTCTTGTAATAATGTTGCTAATTTTATCTATACTAAAATGTGTAGAGAAGCCAAAATATGGTTTTTTTGACATGGTTTTTGGAAAATGACTTCTAGAAAATGACTTATTTTTCTGGAAAAGTTAATATTTTCTGCTGTTTGGATGAATCTGTGTAAAATATTTTCTGTTGTTTGGCAGATCTCCTGAAAATATTTTAGGAAAACTATTTTAAATAAAACAAACATACATTTGAGAATTTATTATTTTTCATTGTTTAATTGAGTTTATTTTATATCTACTAAATTTATATTTTACATTATTTTTATATATATTGCAATGATTTATTTATAAATAAATACATCAAATTAAATATATAATAGTAATTGAATTATTAAGTGGAATATTAACAATCAAAATTAAAAACAACAAAAGCGAATAGATGATTACTAATTGTGTTATAAAAAACAAATATTAAATAATAATAAATTAACTTTCAAACCACAATTAATACTACATATTAATAATATTATCCAGTGCATAATTAGTAGTACATCGCATGATAACTACAATATTTTCCAAGTGCTTAACTAGTATTTCACCATATTAGAGCATCAATATCTTCAACATTGAAAAAATTTTTGAAGACAAAATTTTCTATGCTTCGTACTTTTAGCTAAAAAAGCTATGGCCTTGGATTTACGACCAACACGATAATCAAATACACTAAAGATAATCAAATACACTAAAGGAATATCTCAAACAAAGGAACACCAACTGATGCAGTTGCGAGCTGCCTGACATAAAAGAGAATCAATCAAACAAGGTCAGAAAACAATCATTGAAATTACAAATCAATAAGCATGAGAAAGAAGTATAAGAAAACTTGAGCCAATTCAATGATTTATATTAGAAAAAAGGTTCTTTTTTACTCCTAAGAAAAAGGAGAAAACAAAATTGATTTCTATTGGAAAAAAAGTTAAAAAAGGGAAGAAAGCAAAATCATGCCGACTAATCTCATTTAAACAAATAACGTGTGAACTTAAAGACTTTGAATTTTTGCTCATTAGTTGTGTCTTGGCCACCACCACCATTACTATACCCGAATTATTTCATTACCACCAACAAAAATCCAACTTGCACAGTTCAAGGAAGATGAAACATAAAAATAACAAAAACCATAAAAAAAATAAAAAAGAGGGATTAACCAGCAACCAATTGAGCCAAAACAACATGTTGCTGCTAAAAAACAACCACATATT
This sequence comes from Gossypium arboreum, assembly GCF_025698485.1. NCBI lineage: Eukaryota > Viridiplantae > Streptophyta > Magnoliopsida > Malvales > Malvaceae > Gossypium > Gossypium arboreum. The sequence continues at coordinate 12,827,339 of NC_069071.1, forward strand.
TCTTCCTTTTCATTCTTACCTTTGAGAGAGGAAGATGAACGCCATCGTCGATTGGTGCAGTGCAGATTTTGACAACGAAAGGCGAAAAAGAGGAAAATCAAAGATGAATGCCGGCTATTGGTGCTGGGAATTGTTGCTGGCTGGCAACAAGCACTAGATCAGGATGGGAAGGAAAGGGGAAGGAGAAGAGGCTTTGGGTTAGGTTTATTGATGAAGAGAAAAACTTTGGAAAGTGTCTTACCAAATGAAAACGGTAAGACATTTTCCTAAAATAAAGCGTTCTTTTCCTGTGTCTTGGAGAAGCCTTTACGATGAAAATTCATTTTCCACCAAACGAACAATGGAAAAGGATGAAAATATTTTCCCTAAAATGTTTTACAAGTAAACAAACACAGCCTTAACCACCTTTGATTTGCACCGCCAATATTTGACAACCCCTGTACCAAATATCAGTCCAAATCATTAAATGGAGAAACTTATGGGGCAAATTATTCACCCTGATTCTCTGCATTTCCTCTACGTGCTTTAAAGGGATCAAACAAAAAAAGTTCAACTATAGCTCCATATAAAGATCAAAACGATCTTTTTAGCACAACTCACCCATTGCTTCAACCAACCATGATACTGTTTTATCTTTAATAAGCACTCAGTAAGTTCATTTCATCAGTTAAACTGACATGCTTTTACCTTTAAAATAAGAGGAAATTCATTGCTTCCTCTGCAATACAAATGGAAGATAGTTGATGGATATTCAGTGAAGTGGCTTGACTAGGATATGGTTGGCCATGCAACACACAAATAGCTTAATATCCTATAGATGGTAATAAGCATCAGTTGTACAATAGAAAATCAACAGGAAGGGATTATTATTTAATGTCTGTAAATTTCTCAACCCTTGTTCCTTCCATGTCTATCTGCTAAATTTCTCAACCCTGATTTGTCAATAAATTTCTCGACCATACCAAAGTAGGAATCAACCCAAGAGCTTCTAGCTGATATAACAAGCACAGGCACCAAAATCCCAGCTGCAAACCCCACTCCTACACTTAGATAAAACCACTTATCAATGATTCCTTCATTACTTTTCCCACCTTCAACTCTCCCCCCACTGTCAACACCATCATTTTCACACTTAATGTTCAGTGGACCTCCACAAAGACCTGGATTTCCATCGAAAGATGATGCATCGAATGTTGTCAGCTGCCCGGAATAAGGTATGGCTCCTGAGAAATTATTGTTGGATAGGTTCAAGTAAGACAGAAAGGACAGTGAAGAAAATCCTGAAGGGATTTCGCCTGTGAAGTTATTTCTGGAGAGGTCAAGAGATGATAATTGATGTAAATTTGAGATATTTCCAGGAATGCCGCCAGTGATATGGTTTCTTGATAGATTCAAAACAACCAAACCTGACAGTTTGGTTATTGATTCTGGAATATCCCCATTTAAGTTATTTCCAGAGAGATCAATGCTTGTGACTAGGGAAAGTATCTTGTTGAACTTTAGACTTTGGTCTTTTAGAGTGATAATCAAGCTTTCTTCATAATGTAGACCCCTGTACTTCCCATAGAGCAGGTAGTGGATTATTTTTTGCTCATTTGCCATTGCTTTAAGATCACCAAGGCTTGCTGGTATCGTGCCTGTAAAATTGTTTTCTGCCAGGTCCAGGATTTGCAGTGAACTCAAATTTGACAACTTGGAGGGGATTTCACCTGAAAATGCATTTGATCTTAAACTAATAATTCTGAGAGCTGGAAAGCCATCTCCTATCCACAGGGGAATGTTGCCTGACAAGCTGTTATTTCCAAGATCTAAGGTTTCCAAGCTTGACAAGTTCTTAAAAGAGGGAGGGATGATTCCTTTGAGGTTGTTGTTGTTCAAGTGTAGTGACTGAAGTTGTAGTAACTGTCCCAAAGCATCAGGAATTACACCTGAGAGGTTGTTGTTCCCAAGGTCTAAAACCTTCAGGTAAGAACAATTCTCAATGCTTGATGGAATGCTTCCAGTTAATTTGTTCCTTGAAAGATCAATGGCTTGGAGAGATAACATGTCACCAATGGAGTTTGGGATTCCTCCTGTTAATTGGTTGTTTGAAAGGGAGAGAAATATCAAGTTTGGCATGGATTGACTCATATTTTCTAGGATAGAACCAGAGATTTGATTGTTAGAGAGATCGAGCAATTCAATCTCTACAACTGGAAGAGGAATCAGGCCTTCAAGAAGGTTTGAGCTGAAATCAACATCTGCAAAGGGAGCAACATTTAAAAGGTTTGGTAGTTGACCTTCTAACTCATTGAAGGAAACATTCAACAGTGATAGGTTGCCAGAAATATCCCAGAACCAGTCTGGAATGGAACCTGAAATGCTAGCATTTGAGAAATCTAGATATCGGACCTCCTTCTGATATCTAAGCCACTTTGGAAATGAAAGGCCTAAATAGCAAGAACCCATATCAAGATTCCGGACTTGGAATGGTGGGATCCAATTGGAACTGAGATTAACAACGAAAGAATTAGCAGACAGATGTAATATCTTCAGCTTACTTAGCTTTGCAAAATGAGCTTCAGATATAAAACCTGTCAAATGGTTTGATGAAACATCTAAGGTAGACAAACCAGATAGCTGTCCAAAAGAATCAGGAAGAGTCCCATTTAGTTCATTGCTTCCCAGGCCAACATTAGTGAGGTTTGACAGTTGGCCTAAAGAAGCAGGAATTGGACCTTCAATCAAATTGTAGTTGAGATTGAGTTCTAATAGATTTCGAAGTAGTCCCATCCATTCAGGCAGTGTGCCTACTAAACGGTTGTTGCTCAGTCTCAAATACATCAAACTAGGAAATGGCCTATTGGGAACACAATCCTGTGTTCCTTCAAGGAACTGAGGCAAACTACCAGTCAAATTATTGCTTGACAAATCAAATGATTTCAAACTACAAAGTTTACCGATGGAGCTTGGGATTCCACCCTTAACTTCATTTTTTGACAGATCAAAAGTTGTGAGAGATGTCATGTTTCCAATGGAAGCAGGGAGCTTGCCATGAACTTTATTTGACGCTAAATTCAGAACTTGTATCTTCTTCCAACTTCTCCTCAATAGTTGATAGCAGCTGACAGATAGATTAGAGTTTCCAGCAAGATTCAGATATTGCAGATTTGGTACTTCACCAAGATCCAGTGGAATTCTTCCAGACAGATCATTATTGCTTAGATCAACATAAGTAAGGCTGCTAATATTTACTAGCCAGACAGGGAAACCAGGACCGAAAGAGTTGAAACTAAGGTCCAGAACAGAAAGGGAAGTTACGTTAACAGAGTTGAGAGACAAAATGGAACCGGAGAGCTGACATCCTGAGAGGTGCAGCTCATTCAGAAATGAAAGCCTATTCATTATCCCAAGAAATCCTGAATCTATCATGGAAAGGTCAACTTCATTCATGGCAAGATGTTTCAAAGAAACAAGACCAGCCACCCATTGAAGACTATCTGAGCTTAAGCTCGCAAATTCAGTAGAAACATCAAGAAATTGCAGGCTAGAAATGTTCCCAAGACTTGCTGGAATTAGACCACTGAATCCAGCTTTTGATAGGTTCAGATACCTCAAATTCTTCAATGATCCCAGGAATTCAGGAATTGAGATGTCATTGAAGGTGTTCAAACTCAAATCCAAGTGTTCCAAGGACTTGAGTTTTGGCAATGAAGGACTGATATCACCACTCAAGTTCCAAAAACCATACCTGCTGCTTGAAGATTCAGAAGTTATAGGATAAGGGTTGTGAAGATCAATCATGATGACAGCTCCAGTGCTATTGTTGCATCCAATTCCATGCCATTGACAACAGCCGCTTCCTTGCCATGAGGAGAGCCTGTTTTCAGGATCATTAAGGCCATTTTTGAAGTCAAAAAGTGCTTCAAGGTCTGATTTGGAGCAATTTCCCAAGTGGGAATCACCATTACAAACATATTCTCCTGTTACGACACATACAACTGCCAACAGAAGGCCAAGAACAGTGAATTTATACATTTTCAATCACAAGTCCCGAGCTGTAAACACAGTAAATATGAGCCATCAACTCTTCTATATAAGGTCTGCACCTTTCTTGATATGCAAGTAAAATAAAAGATTTTCCATTCATCGAAATTTCCAGGAAAGAATAACTAGGAAACATGAAAACCCTTTTTAAATACAAAAGTCAAAGATCTATAAGTATATCTATAGACTATATACTAAAAGATAGAATAACCATGTATATAAAAAAAATAAAATATTGGATAGGAAAACTTAAAAAAAACTCTGAAGAACGTTGAAAATGAAGGCCGGCAGCCAGATGTAAAGCAATTATTTCAGGTGTTACGAGAAGAAAGAACTTAAAAAAAAAAAATCTGATTTTGTAAAGGCACAAAACACGTTCTTAAAGAACAAAAATTGGATGTCAAGTTATTCCACGATCGGTTGCACGATCTGGGGATATTTGGGACAACGTTAAACTATTTTAAAAAATAAATAGGAGTAAACAAACGTTGTTAGTTACTTATCATGCATGGTTTAATTTCGGTAATCAAATTTAAAACTATACATATCATACGTTATTAGTTTATTACCTTATGATTTTTGAGTCGTTATTTGTCGTAAATATTATAAGGATAATATAATGTGACAACAAAATTATTGTTTAATATATACTTGAAATCCACGAAATTATTAGACTTTAATTAAAAAAAAGGGTTAATGTATAAATTTATCACTTTCGTTTAGGTTAAATTTGAAATTATGTCACTATATTTTACTTTGATTGATAATGAGCGAAAGATAAATTTATCACTACACTTTAATTCTATATTGAATTTTACATTTTTACTTTTATTTGACTGAATTTTGTTACCAAGTTCAAGTTTTGATAAAAATTTGCTATCCAATGTTAATTTAAAATGGTTTGAAGACAAAATTCAATTAAAATTTATTTTTAATATTTTATTTTCATAACAATTCTACCAAATCTTACTCAACAATGCAAAATCTATTCATGCCATATTAGTCTTTCTAATATAGAATGAGTTCACTCCCATTTTAGTTCATATCATTGGATCATATTAATATTGCATTTCTCATCTGTAACACTCCATACCCTGCCTAGACATACAGTCGAATTATGGGAGTTACATCGTACATGAAAAGAAAATTGATAGTTAATTTTGAAGAAAACCAACTTTCAGCGAAGAGAAAATCAATTTGAATAACTTTTTTGAAAAACATACTAATTTCCAAAAACACATCTTAAACAATTTTACTAAAACAAATCCAATTTACTCAAAACATTTGCTTGATAAAACACTTTAGCGATTTTTGACAAAATTTTGGCAACGGACACATTATAACAATTTGGTCTTTATTACCTTTAGTTTATAGTTAGCCATTTTGTTTTAAACACTGGTTAAAAACTAAAACTTTAACAAAACAATTACTAAAATAAATTCAAATGTCACAAACAAAATTAAAATGTCTTAAGTCCTTAAAAAAGTCCATAAATAAAGAAAAATACGTATCATACAAAACCCAAAAAGTGTGAAACCCGAGCTCTGATGTCGCCTTCCAATCCTATGTTGGAGGATCACCTGAAATGAAACAAACAAAATGTGAGCTTTAAGCCCAGTGTGTGATTTGGCACACACTTTCAGTAAAAATATATATATACATCAGAACGTGTCATAAAATATTAGAATTCAAATCAAAGCATATATTTTAATATTTCATATCGTATCAGATTCCATAATGATCATATCATATCATACGAATCATAACACAACATGTCATATCATGTTCTACCCCCATCTGCTACACACCATCTTAGCCAATCACACCATATAGGACTACAAGAGTCCATCCATCCAATCACCAATATGTGGCGGTGTGCCACTCATATATATGCAGCTGAGCTGCTAGACAAAAATTTGCGGTCTAACTGCCGTAATTGCAATAAAAACTGTCATATTACACTTTATCCATCCCATCATAACCCACCCCAAAACACAAGCATATCGTAATCATATATCATACATAAATATATCATAAATCGTATGACATGCATACACTTATATTTTTATACAAATCAGAGCATAACTGTAACAGCCTGATTTTGGGGCTAGTTGGAATAGTAGTTTCGGGACCACAAATCTGATGTAAGAAAATTTAATTTTATTAGATTTTTATGGTCTACAGTTTCATGGAATGATTTCGTGAAAATGTTGTTCGAAAATTTTAATGTTTGGGCACTTAATTTAGTAAAAAGGACTAAATTGAAAAAGTGTAAAAGTTAAGTTCTACATGCCAGAGGTGTTCAATTGCTATGAGATTTTAAATTAAAGGTCCTTATATGATAATTAAACCATTTTTTAAGTTAGTGGACAAAAATGGACATGGTGAGATAAAATTTTAAAGTTTGGCAAAAAGGGCATTTTGGTCATTTGGTAAATAAAAGAATAAAAAGGGAAAATCAAGTCAAGATTTTGTCTGTCATCTTCTACCTTGGCCGAATTTCATAAGGACACCATAGCTAGGGTTTCTTCAACTTTCAAGCTTGATAGTAAGTGCATTCTAACCCCGTTTTTAATGTTCTTTACATTTTTTAAGTCATCGTAACCCAATTTACCTATTTCTACCATTATTTTGAAGTAGGGTTCATGTTTAAAAATTTACCCATGTGTGAAATGCATGTGTTTTGATATTTAATGGTAGAAAATGAAAGTTTGATGCGTAATAAACAACTTTTACTAAGTGATTTTTCATGAAAATACCTAAAAAGGGCTTATTTGTAAAAGGATGTAAAATTGTAGTAAAAATCTGATTTGATGAAAACTTTGGGCTGATATGAGCATGTATATGGTTCGGCTAGGCTTGGGTAACAAAGAAATTGAATACATTTTATTTTATGAGCCTAGGAACTAATTTGTAAAAGTGTAAAAATTTAGGGGCAAAAAGGTAATTTTTCCATAATGTGATGTTTGGACTGATTTGAGTAATGTGAATATTAAATAAGTTAAATTTTCTATTATAGATCAAGAAAAATGAAGTTCGGACCTTCATCAGGCAAATAATAAGGTGTTTGACGATTAAATCCCTTTTCTACTTTTTTTGTATCGAGGTAAGTTCGTATCTAAACAATGCATTATTATTTATGCTTTAATTGTATTATTATTGTATGAATTGAGATATAATCTTTAAATGAACTTGAAAAAGTTTGATAAGCGAGAAAATCCCAGTTGAACCTTAGAAATAGTTAGGATACAAATGTCATGACATTAGTGTTAGTTGAGATTATGTGTAAGATCATATCTGGGATATGGCATCGATATGAGACTTCATGTAAGACCATAGTTGGGCTATTGGCGTTGATACGAATCCCATGTAAGACCATATCTGGGATATGGCATTGGTATAGTACTATGAGTGTGAGATATCCCGAGTATCCTTTAGTATTCCAAGTGGTTCAATGGGAAACTTAACGGCAATGTTTAAGTTGTGAAAGACTACGGTATGTTGTAAAAGATCATGGTAAGTTGCAAGTGGGTACAGGTATATACATAAAACCCATGCTTAATGAGCTCAATATGTGATGAACCCTCGGTGTGGTATGATTGAGTAAGTTATGATGTTAAGGTTTTAATAACATCTATGTTAGGTTTGCTTATGAAAGTTTACAATGATATGTTAATTTACTTCATTTTACATTTATGCTAAAGTGTGTATGATGCCTATTATTTGCATAGGAACTTACCAAGCCGGCTCGGGGATCAAAGGCGGTCAGAGATCCATTTACATTATCAAATTATCATTTTGGGTACTTATAATTACAATATTTTGAGCTATGACATGTATAGGGACTTGGTCTTTTTGTTATGTGTCACAGTTGATTTGGCCAAAAGTGTTGGCCTATGTTATTTGATAATTCATTTTGCAAATGGCCATTGAAAGTGGCTAATATTGGCTTAAGTATATTTATGCATATGATGATGTTTTAATGGATGTGTGAATTGGTTGTATGAATATACTCGGATTTGTGTTGCTTGTTGTTATGTAGGTTGGTGCAAGTACGGGTGGCAAAATGGCTTGGTAGATAGCCTTATTTTGTTCACATGGGTAGACACACGGGTGTGTGTCTAGGCCGTGTGTGACACACGACTTGTCCCATGGGTGTGTGATCTGGCCATGTGTCCATTGCATTTTGAATTTTAGCTTCGAATTGTCCACACTGGTAGAGACACGGCCTTGTGTCTCAACCGTGTGAAGGACACGGCCTAGGGACATAGGCATGTGCCCAGGGCGTGTGAAATCTGCATCTATTTCATGAGAAATTTATGAAAATTAAATTGCCCACACGGCCTAAGCACACGGGTGTGTGACTTGGTGTAACACCCCGTACCCGAATCCGTTACCGGAGTCGAATACAAGGTGCACACAAACTTAACTTAATTGTTTTCACAGTCCATAAAAAAATTTTCAGACAAGCTGGTTACTGCATCACTGTCGCCTTAAAAATCATATCTGGAGTTTCAAAACTCAAAAATCAGTTTCGTAATTTTTCCCTGAAACTAGACTCATATGTCCATCTACATATTTTTTTCTAGAATTTTTGGTCAAGCCAATTAGTACAGTTTATTAGTTAAAGTCTCCCATGTTATAGGGGTCGACTACACTGACCTTCGTGCGTTACAACTTGAATATCTTCCTGTGCAGGATTCAATACTGATGCCGTTTGTTTCTATAGAAACTAGACTCAAATAGGAATCTATACATATATGGAATGACTCCTAATTATTTCTGGTTAATTTATAATGAATTTCCAAAGTCAGAACAGGGAATCCAGAAACCATTCTGGCCCTGTTTCACGAATACCTAAATATATCTTAGGATACAACTCATATGACCGTTTCGTTTCTTCCATATGAAATTAGATTCTTCAAGGCTAATTTACATAATTTATTCACTATTTAATTCCATTCCTGCTATTTTTAGTGATTTTTCACATCCACACCACTGCTGCTGTCAGCATCTGTTACTAAAACAAACTATGCCTATTTCATGACTTTTCCTTGATTTAACTAATAATTCATCATGCATGTCCCAAATTATAACCATGACTTGTGTCCAAACATCACAAAACCAATTCCAACTGAACATTTACGCCATTTTCGCATGGCTAAAAGTTTACATACCAATTTCAACAAAGCATAATAGCCTATACATGCCGAAATGTACTCCTAGACCAACTACGAAGAAAATACCAAAAGTTGTTAGCCGGTGTGATGACTTTGATGACGGTCCCGAATACGCAAAAAGTCGAGTCCAAGAAACCTAAAATAGGTGACAAGCAAACACCGAATGAGTATATAACTCAGTAAGTCATAAGCAATGCACTACCAACCATTAATAACATTATCACAAGAGGAAGCAAAATGGAACGAGGCTAATTACTCCATTCAAACCGAACTATACCATAGTTCCTTAGACCTTTCGATTCAATCTCATACCAAGTTACACATTCACATTCCATATACTAATCAATAGGATATTTGAGGCCTTTTTATAGACCATTTTGTTTTCGTTACAATCATACATCTACATGACCTTTCACTTATTCCACGATAATTCTTATGTACGTGACTTCAATTTGAATTGTCACATAGGTTCAAAACTTACCAAGCTCAACTCCAAATATAAACATAGCGCCTATTAGCCATGAACTCAAGGTACTTACCCGATCCGCTGCCCGTGATCAACTCAATAATGTTGCACACTCAGTGTCAATAGTGATTCAAAAGCATATAGTGAGTCCGCACACTTAGTGCTATATAATCAACTCGCACACTTAGTGCTATATGATCAAACTCGCACACTTAGTGCTGTACAAATTTTAAACCCGCACACTTAGTGCCATTCTCATGATCACAAATGTTTATACCCGCACACTTAGTGCCGAAATCAACAACTCGATGCATCTCACCTCTTTTCTTTTCATTCAATACTTTCATCACCACATACATACATGTATATAAATTTATCATTCCTTTCGGCATAATTACATAGACATTATGTCTATTTAAATCAATACAAAATATATGCTTAGTGACCTACCTTGTGTGGTGTAAAATAATTCCAAGTCGGCTACTCGATGACCTTCGATTTCCCCTTGTTGGACGCCTCTCCTTTAGGATCTTGAGCTTAAACAAATAAATTAACTCATTCAACCGCTTTGCTACACATATTGATATTCACATTTTAATGATTTTATGACATACGGAACGGCATGGTAAAATTTTTATCTTGCTACCTCATGCTCTTAGCTATTCGGCTCATAACCATATGCTATAGCCCTACTATCAATAATCCAATCACACATGCATATATGTATATATATGGCCGAATGTACAAAGCATAGACTCATCATCACCTATGCTCTTAATTTGATGGCCGAATATGCATACATGTATATACACTATTAATCAATCACTAACATTGCACTTCACCTTAATAGCTAGCTTAGCAAACCTCGATTTAACACATAGTTGTTCATAGCACAACTTAAGCATACTCTCCATTCCATCAATTCCAAAACTTAATGTCTTACTCAAAAATGCTAAAAAGAAAATCCAAGAGTCATCAATCCACCATCACATGTATCATTAACAAGCTTCATATTTAGCATGCAATGGCATTAACACAAAATCTACCTTGGCCGAATATCATCCCCATGATATATCAAAGTTTTGAACCATGGACTAATTAGAACTCAAGCTAGCAACTAAGAACATGCATGAATCTCTTGGCACAACCTCAAACATACCTTAATCTAGATGCAAGTATGGCCAAATCTCCTCCTAATCCTCTTCCAAACCAAACATGAAGCAAAAACTCCTTCCTCCTTCCTTAGAGAATTTCGGCCAAAAGAGATGAAAAAAGGATGAACATTTTTTTTTTCCTTTGTTTTCATCATAATACCTTTTTTTTTTCATCTTTTTCTTTCTTTTTTCCATTTCATTATTACCCATACTCCTTATTTTATTTTTTTTTCCTCCCATGATGCACCAACAAAACATGTCTATGACATGTTTTGCCCATATTTCTTTGTCATGGCGGCCACTAGGCTTGGATTTAGGAAATTTGACATGCAAGCCCTCCTTTTGATAACATGCACTATTAGATCCTTATAGATTAGCCTATCACATTTCAAAAGTGTCACACAAGTCCTATTGACTAAATTCACATGAAATTTACTAAATCGAAACTTAAAACTTTCACACATTCATAATCACATATTTTAGACAATAAATACTACGTTCAAACATTTCAGTGACTCGGTTTAGCGGTCCCGAAACCACTTCCCGACTAGGGTCAATTTTGGGCTGTCACACTTGGCCTTGTGACTTCAATTTGTTGATGACGTCATAAATAGAGAGTTATACAGGTTAGAGCCATAAGCGTGTGTGATCACACGACCTACCCATATGGGTGTGTCCCAAGCCACACGGGCGTGTGACCCTGTTTTGATGAAAATTTTTCTAAGTGCTTTAAAAATTTCTAAAGTTCTCGGATAAGTCTCGACCCACTCCTAATGCATGTTTTAGGCCTCGTAGGCTTGTTTTAAGGACTATATGAATGCTTTTGAAAAGTTTTAAATTAGAGTGGAAATTCATGTCCCGGTTTTGAATGTTTGTTTGAGTTTAAGTCTGGTAATGCCTCGTACCCCGTTCTGGTGCCGAATACAGTTAAGGGGTGTTAAAATAACATATGGTTTAATTGTAACATATCCTTCTTTACATACCTTCTAAGCTTACACATGTATTTTATGTACTAAAACTTGGCCCCAAATGATGCCCACGGACTCAAGTTTTGAGTCCCTCAAAAGACCCCTAATAGGGTCCAAGAATTGGCCAAAAAATCCCACACGACCCAAAAAGCTATCCCGTGACGGCCTACCCACACAATTTGTAAAATCTCACATAGTCGTGTGCCCCATGTAACGCCCCAATTTTCGGGAATTCTGTGTATGCTGGAAAAAATTTAAAATTTCTGTGTTCTGTCTGTTTGGTGTAGGTTTAATTATGTTAGTGGGCCTCTAGAAGGCCCAAGCTTAGGTTAAAACTCGGTAATTTTAGTTAATTCTAGTTCCATAAGAAAAAAAAGGGGTTCTGGTTAATTGGGCTTTTAAGTATTAATCGGGTAAAATAAAACACAAGGAAGCAGGTGGCAGAGTGGTATGTGACGCCACTAGGAAGGCTATAACAGTGGCGTGTGAATGCTAGGGAGAACTAAGGTTCAAGTCACAATGACAGCATATTAAGGGAATTATTTTTATGATTAGGAAGGGGAAGTTTTGGAACTCAAGTAAAAGACTGCCAGGAGGAGTTTGAGTTGCTCAGGATATTGAGTAAAGAGGGGATAAGGGAGAGGATTTAGGAGCTGATTAGGGAGAGCAGTGTTGGCCGAATGGTGGACTCTTAAGGAGCAAGAGTTAGCCGGCCAAGGGTTTTCTTTAGGGGGCAAGTTTCGGCTAGGGCAAATGCCAAGTATAAGTTCAGCATTAGGGGTAAGTTGTGCCGTTTCCTGACCATTCTTCCTTTTTCTTTTTTCTTCTTCTTTCTCTCTTCATCAACTTCTTTTCTTCTTCTTGTCTGCCGAATCTCTCTACCATTCTGCTCATCTTTATTTTTTTATCAGTTGTTTTTAAGCCTATAGTTGATTACCTCAAAAAGCCGAAATCCCGAAAGCCTGATTTCTTTTGTGCCATTTTCTTCTAGTCAAAACCCTCTTATTTTCCCTCATCTTCTTGACCGATTCTCTAGTCCTCTGAACCCCAAGTTTCTGTCGACAAAGCCACTACAAAATCCTCACATTTTCTTCACTGTTACAAAAAGTCGAAAACGCATAGCCATAGGGACATAGCCTAATTTTAAGATCACTAAAGGCTCGACTTTTGTTATCGTTTGAGGGGTTAGATCTGTGCCAGAATCGAGTAGGAATTAAATGGAATCATTGACTGAAGGAACCGGTGGTATGTTTTTGAACTTAATCTTTATTTCAGGTTTTAGAAAAAGCCGAAACCCCTAAAGGTTAGGGAGGCTGTCGATTTGGGCTTGTAGCTCTAAGGATTGTTATAACTATTTTATTTTGATAATAGTGGGATCTAGAGGCTACTGATCAAAGGCTTGGACAAGTGGAACGACTGGATCTAGACATAATCGCTAATTTCGGCAAAGGTAGGATCGCTAGTGCTTAAGGTGCTTTTGGCCGAATATGGTAAAGGGTTAATACGTAGTTCATTTTTGATAGTTAGATTAAAGTGTTAGTAATCCAATTGTAGGCAGTTCGTGTGTGGATCTCGTCAGCATATCGTTGCAAATAGGTGTGTAACTGACACCCTCTTATAGACTAGATCGGCAAAAGCCGAAAAGCCGAAATGCCGAAAAGTCGGTATTTTGAGAACTTGCGAGTGTGCAAATACTCGTGAGATTAATAGTTTGATGTATGTGGTAAATTAAAGTGATAAGATTGCAAAGCGCATGATTCCGTGCATTTCGATGTTTTTGGGCTTAATGGGCCAAAATCGGGATAGTGGGCCAACGTGCCCAATTCGGTAAGAAAATGCGGTAAGTGTTTCTGGTCATACGTAAATGGCTATGCTATGCATGAAAACCTTAAGAATAGTGAAATTAATTGAATACCCCTATGTATGGAAATTACTGATATACCCCTAGGTGCAAAATTACCATTATACCCCTAGGGTTACTTTTGACTGAAAAGCATGATGATCTGATTCTGTATGATGTATGCCATGATTGTATATCTGTTGCATGGGGACATGGGTTATATTATGGAGGAAGCGTCCTGGTGGCTACGCCACAATTATTTGATCTGGTGGCTCTGCCACATATATCTGTTCTGGTGGCTCTGCCACGATTATCTGTATCTGGTGACTCTGTCACATTATCTGTTCTAGCAGCCATGTTGCATATTTCTGTGGCGTGTAGCGGTTGGGTGGGTCGAGTAGTCTCCCCACATGGTTAAAGGTTGGTATAGGGGTGCATATGGTTGGATATGGACTGGGTTTTGCATAAACATGTAATATCTGTTCTGTTTTGTTATGGGCCTATGGGCTTTATTCTGAATTCTGTTCTGGGCTAAGACCAACTTATTTTGTTTTCTGTGGTTTGAACCGATATAGGCTATGGTTGGGTTAATTTACACACTAAGTTTCCCCAAACTCACCCTTTTATTTTCATCTACGCAGGTAATCCCCAACCATAGTGGGCTTGGAGCTGTGAGGGATTCGGAGTGGCCACACGTTCTGCAAGTTTGATTTTCTTCTGGTGAACTGGACATCCTTTTATTTACGTTTAAGGTTTTGGGTTTTTTTATGTAATAAGGCCGCTTAATTATTTTTTGATGGGTTTAATATGTTTTATTAAGATAGGTATTACTTATATTTAACTGTTGAAATTGGATAGCTTTAGGGCGCGTTTTCAAAAACAGTAATTGATTTCAAAATAACACGACAACAAGCAAAGCTTCCGCAATGAAAATATTTTCCAAAATTAATCACTCTTCCTAAAAAGGACTTAATCAAATTGGTTTCCTGAAAATATACATGACGTTAAGGTGTGGCAATGGCGGTGTGCATGTCTAGGATTGGATCCGAAGGGAGCTTGGTACTTAAGCAGTCCGATGGACTCACCTCCTCTTTCCCGATTTCCTACCTGGTGCACAACTTGCATTCACTTTAACCTACAATGAAATTATCTTTTAAAACACTAAGTAAGTTTTTTTGATCAACAATATGAAATGTTTTAAACGCTTCGATGTGGCATGCCGGATCTGGCCATAACGTCTGGGTCGGGTTTGGGGTGTTACACCCCACACGACCTGCAAAAACACATACGGCCATGTGGCGTTAGGCAGTTTTGAAAACAACCCCTATTTTGTATTTTTCTCGAGTTTCGAGTGATAAATTAGGTTAGTTTCATACACCTGATACTACCGGAACAAAGACACCAATGCAACAAGGAAAAATCTTGAACACATCATACACAATTAAGATTAAATTAATACCAACTACAAATCCGAAGCATAAGTTTTGAAGCTTTTCACTTAAAATTGTTCCTAAAACAACCGGCATTCAAGTATGTACCACGAAAAACAGCAATCCTACAACACCTAGTTTGCTGGAAGAATGTCATAAACCTCACATCCTTCACCTAACCAAAACGCGTACAATTAACATTGAAAAAATAAAAAATACCCAATATCTTCCAACATGTTCATAACATAAAATCTATTAAACTTATTATCAGAAAACACACCTACTCACCTAAACTGAGTCGACAACACAAACGTCTCAAACACGTCATTGTAGCAACAAAAGAAATAACGCAACAAAACTAAAGATAGCGACAGATGAAATTGAAAAGCAAAAGAAAGGAGAAAAAAACAAACAAAAAGAACAAAGGGCAAAAGGTAACAGAAGAGAAAGAAACGTGTGTTGAAGCAAAAGGGAATAAAAATAATAACACAAATAGAATAATAGATGATAGTGGGGGAGTGGTTTTAGGAGAGAAAGTATTTAAAATAAAAGAAAAGAAAAAAAAAAGAGGAAAAGGTTATTATTTTAACTAACTAAAATCCCACCAATTTTAATACCCTATCATTATCCAGCCATTAGAGTTTGAATCCCACCAACAAACTACTACCATGGGTGATACAACAAATAAAATAACAAAAGAAATATTTCCATTAAGCATATAGGGACTTTAACATAGAACCTTAAACAGATATACAAAGTGCCCAACCTCCAAACCAAACCAAATCACTTGATAAGACTTTAACAATTTAAACATAAAAAAATTGGGGCGTTACAATTCTCTCATTCTTAAAGAAATTTCAGCTTAGAAATTTACTTGAATAAAAAAGATAAGGATATTATTGACGCATCAAGTCCTCAGGCTCCCAAGTGGCCTTATTAGAAACATGATTCCGCCACAGCACCTTAACCAAAGGGATGGTCTTCCTCCTCAAGACCTTAACTTCACAATCTAGAATCTATACCAATTCCATTTTAAAAGATAAGTCTGATCTTAATTCAATCTCCTCCACTTGAACCACATGCGAAGGATCAGATCGATAATGTCTCAACATAGACACGTGAAAGATGTCATGTGTAATATCCTGATTTTGGGCCTAGTCGGAATAGTGGTTTCGTGACCACAAAATCCGATATAGAAATAATTATTTTATGATTATTTTAAGGTCTATGATATGATTGCATGATTGTGTGAAAATTTCGTGAAGAAATTTTATGCATAAAGTGCTTAATTTGAAATTTGGGACTAAATTGAATAAATTGCAAAACTTGTGTTCTAGAAGTATTTTGCATAAAATTGAATTAGATTATTAATTAGAGGTCCTTAAAGAGTAATTTTACCAATTTCTAAGTCTATGGACAAAAAAATTGGACATGGATGGAATTTTTGGAAAGCTTAGTAGTAAGGGCATTTTGGTCATTTAGGGGTAAAATGAATTAAAATACAAAATTAAAAGCCAATTTTGCTCATCTTCAACCCCATGGCCGAATATAGCAAGGAGAAACCATGGCTAGGGTTTTCAAGCTTCCAAGCTCGATTGTAAGTTCGTTCTAGCCTCGTTTTAATGATTTTTACGTTTTTGGAGTCCCTAGCTCGATTTAGCTTATGCTAGCAATAATTTAACCTAGGGTTTATATTTGGAAAAATACCCATAGGTGAAATTTGTGTATTTTGGTGTTTTATGATAGAATATGAGGTTTTAAATTATGTTAGACAACTTGTGCTACTCGGTTTTAAGTGAAAACGAGCAAAAGGGCTTAATCGGTAAAAATACCTAATAGTCATAAGTACATGTTAGAGTGAGAATTTGATGTTGCCATAGAAGGGAAAAATGATCATCATGTCATAAAACATAAGAAAATAGGCTGAATTTTAATTTACGAGCTTTGGGGCAAAAGTGTAAATATGCAAAAGTTTAGGGGCAAAATTGTAATTTTTCAAAAATATGATTTTGGGTCAATTTGAATAATGTGAGTCCTAATTAGACTATATTTTAAATGATAGAGCAAGGAAAACTGAAATTCGGCTAAAATGGGGAAAATACCAAGTTGTGGACGAAATGGTAAAACTAGCCATTTTCGCATACGAGGTAAGTTCATATGTAAATGTTGGTAACATAGTTATTATTTTAAATGTTTTAATGTTTCTTTAAATGATATGATAATTGTTATGAAATATTATACTTGTGATAATTGTTTGATAATATGTCAAATTATGTGATATACTTGGCAAATGTGAAATACTACCGAGTATCGGTATCGGCATTCCGTAGAAGATGGTTGAGACACATGATTGGGAAAAAGGTCCGTTGAACCTTAGGAATGGATTAGGATACAAGTGACATGTCACTGGGATATTTGGGCATCCGAACTCGTTGAGTTGAGTCCGAGTTCACTTATGGATGCGAGCGTCCGAACTCGTTGAGTTGAGTCCGAGTTCGTGAGATGTAACTAGGCATCCGAACTCGTTGAGTTGAGTCCGAGTTCACTTATGGATGCGAACGCCCGAGCTCGTTGAGTTGAGTCCGAGTTCACTTATGGGCGGGTTACATGGTAGCTTGGCTACATATGTGGCACTTATGTGCAAACTTTCCATGTATCCGAATTATATTCGATGTGTTCAACGGGTAAAGTTCTACTCAAATGGAGGAATACTCAAGATGAAAGGGACGTATTGGTAAGTGTTGTGAAATGGATAATTTGAACAGGTATGTACTTAACCCTCGGGTTGAAAACTCGATATAACAACAAAATGGTAAGATGATAAATGAAAAGGTGATATGAATGTCTTGGTGATGATTATGCAAATGATGTTTTATGTTTGCTTATATGGTTATGTTACTTGCTATTTGCATGTGAGCTTACTAAGCATTTATGCTTACTCCTCCTTTTCATTCCTTGTAGTGTTGACAAGCCAGCTCGAAATCGGAAACGGTCGGAGGCACGCTCACACTATCCGTATACCATCTTGGCATAATGGCTTGTATATTTTGAGTATGGCATGTATAGCATTATAATCATTTTGTATATATGGTCTTATGATATGGTTATTGAGTGGTATGGAAATAGAAATGCTTGGTAATGATTAGCCATTGGAATGGCTAATCATGATCATATTTGGTATTATGTATGTCAAATTGCTAGCTAATCCATGGAAACCATGAAATAGGTAAAATTTACCATAAAATAGATTCAGACAGCAGCAGTGACGTGAGTTTGAAAAATCACTAAAAATAGTAGAAATGGAATTAAATAATGAATAAGTTATGGAATCGAAGCTTGATGAGTCTATTTTCATATGGAATAAGCGAAACAGGTATATGAGCTATATTTTATGAGATGTTTAAATTTTTGTGAAACAGGGCCAGAGCGATTTTGTGGATCCCATGTTCTGACTTTGGAAATTCACCATAAATTTTACAAAGATAATTAGAAGTCATGCTTTATATGTACAGATTCCTTATTGAGTCTAGTTTTATTAGAGACAAACGGCATAGTCATTGAAGCTCTGTACAGGGAGATATCTGATTCGTAATACACAGAGGTCAGAGTAGTTGAACCCTGAAACAGGGGAGACTTTAACTAATAAACTGTACTAATTGGCCCAACCAAAAATTCTAGAAAAAAATTAGTAGATATATATATGAGTCTAGTTTCAGGAAAAATTTACGGAATTGGATTTCGAGTTTCGTAACTCGAGATATGATTTTTAAAGCGACTGTGATGCAGTTAGCCAGCTTGTCTGGAAATTTTAAAATGAATTGTATGAGCTGTTTAATTAATGAATTAAGTCCGTTAACACCTCGTGTTCGACTCCGGCAAAGGTCTCGGTGCGGGTGTTACATTTAGTGGTATCAGAGCAGGTTTAGTCGGTTCTCGGACTAACCTAGCATGTGTAAAATTTTAGCTATACATGCCACCGATCGTGATAGTGTGATGTCTTCCGACGCAGTATAAGTACTTGTCTTATTTAGACAGGTACTCTCCAACCGAGCTGCGCCAACCATGTTCAATGTTAAGTAAAGGTATTTGAGTAAAATTATGATTATGATAAGTCTCGGTTCAGAAAAGTATGAATAAAGGTTTATGATACATATGTGATAATATGTGAGATGAAAGTTCATGTTGTGATAAATATTCATATTTGCTTAATGCTCATATGATGTAGTGTATGTGGCTTACTTGATAAGATGAACGGAATAAATAGAAAGTAGTAGAGGTATGAATAAAGGTCATAATATTATGATACTGAATGAAAATGTCCTTGTCTTGATTGGATGTCGAATGTTGATGAATGTTAATGGTATATAATTTTTATGAGGTAAAGGATTATAATGAAATGAACTTATCTATGTTAAATTGTTGGACTGAATTATATGATTGTAATGATATGTACATGATGATGCACGAAATGAAAGTTGTGATTGTGATGCAAATATCTATGTTTGTTTGGCCTTATATAATGTCATGAGCATGAATTAATTTAATTAATTGAATGGATAAGTAAAGCTGTCTAGAAAACATAGAATGTATGCATAAGTATATTGTCTAAATGGGACAATAGGAAAATTGGTGTAAGCCAACATGAATGAATGACATGATTTTGATGATGTTACTATGATGATGGAAGTTGTGTCATATGTGTATGTATAAGAAAGTCGAGTCGAGGTCCTACAACCCTCCCCTTACCAAAGTGGTACTTATAATGGAATTTCATGAGATTTGTATTGAATAAGTTTTCGGTTGAGAACCCAAAGAGTTCAAAGATAGAATAATTATAAGTATGATCCGAGATTGAAAATGAGCTGATAAGTAAAGTCGAGCCGAAAGTATCGGATTGACGTAAAAATTATTGGAGTTATGCACCTTGTCCTAGTTAGAAAAGGAATTCTCCTTGGTAAATCGAATTACTCAAGTGCAAGGTCGAGAAAAGTGTAAATCGAAATTTATTCAGAATTGGCCTTTTTTAGTGAATGGTTTAATATAAAATTTGTGACGGCAGAACTAGTTGGGGAAATGATATTTCAAACGTGAATTATCCGAGTGTGACAGATTATGACCGACAGATTTAGATCTCTTTTGAGATGTTCTATGTGTTCACCCGTTCTCAGAAATATTTCTATGGCTATTGATCTTCTGAAGAAATTCTTGTTATATGGGAATGTCTTCTAATTATGTGTTGGATGAAAGCATTGGTAGTCTGACTGGTTTATAATTTATATTGCTCTATTTCATTGGGTATTCTATTTCATTTCGTCTGATAAGAATTGATGAGAGAATTCATATGATATTATGATTCTGTTTCTTCTACTTGATGCTTCATCTGATATATATGTATGGGAAGATATATTGATCTTGTTATATTTGATTTGATGGGATTAAATGATGTTTTCTTTTGGACTTTCTTTCTTTGAAGAATTATCGTAGTATTCGTATTTTCTCTATGAATTTGGTTTTCGATTCTCCGGCATAGTATCGTATCTTGGGTTTCTTTATCCTGGATCTCTTTATTCTGGATTTCTTTATTCCGGGTTTCTCTATCTTGGATTTCTTTATTCGGTTTTCTTGTTATCTTTGTTCCATAATTTGTCAATTATGACTCATGTTCAAGTAATCGTTCTTCATTTCGTGATAATCATGTCAAATATGACTATACTTCTAATTTGATCTTGGTAATGTGGTGATTTTAGTATTGGGATTTTTCTAATTTCGTGTAAGGATTTGACATCAAGAAAGGCATAGGTGATAAAAGCGCGAGTTTTAGTCGGTATGGTAAATTATTTATTTGAAAGATTTCATGTGACAATTATGTCGGATTATTTTTCCCAAGTTTGATAATAGAATTTCATTTTGTACAGATCAAAGAGTAAATAGTTTGAACGAGAAGTCTATATTTAATAAAAGAGTTGAATATTAGTTTAAGTCACTACGAATGATAAGGTTTCCATCTTGTGAAAGCTGAAAAGTTTATTACATGTTGACGAGTTCGGATAGATGAGAATATTGGTAACAAGCGTCGAACTAGACTAGTCTACATTGAGCAATGACTTCCTGACTTTCAGTAATGTATTGTTGTATGAATTGTGATGTGTTTCAAGACAGTGAGGTAATGTGATAGTTTAGAGCATCCGATGTTACATAAAATCGGAGTTGTTAAAGGGGTTAAAGCCGAGCATTGGGATCTATCAAAATTATCCTTGTCAATGTTGATATTGGGATGGAAATGAGAAGGATTATTCTTGAGGCCATATCAGAATTATTTCTATGGCGGAAAAAGGAAAATGTGATGTATCCTATTGTTAAATGTTTGGCGAGATCTATAAATCACATCTGTATTGAATGAATTCCTACTCATCAGATTCATGAAATTTCAGGTCTCTTTGATTGTTGGATTTCTTGGAATTCCGGTCTCCATTAAATCAAGTTGAGATCCGGGTTTTATGTCATGATATCATGGGAAATTGAGAAGGGTTGAAAATTTAAGAACAGTTGAGAGTTGAGACTGTAAGCTTTTAGATCATATGAGAAATTGAAGAGATGTATTGGAGGTACAATCTAAGTGCAAGTTCTTCGGCACCAAATATGAGATTAAAAGTGAAGACCACTTTTCTGGTAAGATTTTCGGGGACGAAAATCCCTGAAGGGGGGGAGAGTTGTAATATCCTGATTTTGGGCCTAGTCGGAATAGTGGTTTCGTGACCACAAAATACGATATAGAAATAATTATTTTATGATTATTTTAAGGTCTATGATATGATTGCATGATTGTGTGAAAATTTCGTGAAGAAATTTTATGCATAAAGTGCTTAATTTGAAATTTGGGACTAAATTGAATAAATTGCAAAACTTGTGTTCTAGAAGTATTTTGCATAAAATTGAATTAGATTATTAATTAGAGGTCCTTAAAGAGTAATTTTACCAATTTCTAAGTCTATGGACAAAAAATTGGACATGGATGGAATTTTGGAAAGTTTAGTAGTAAGGGCATTTTGGTCATTTAGGGGTAAAATGAATTAAAATACAAAATTAAAAGCCAATTTTGCTCATCTTCAACCCCATGGCCGAATATAGCAAGGAGAAACCATGGCTAGGGTTTTCAAGCTTTCAAGCTCGATTGTAAGTTCGTTCTAGCCTCGTTTTAATGATTTTTACGTTTTTGGAGTCCCTAGCTCGATTTAGCTTATGCTAGCAATAATTTAACCTAGGGTTTATATTTGGAAAAATACCCATAGGTGAAATTTGTGTATTTTGGTGTTTTATGATAGAATATGAGGTTTTAAATTATGTTAGACAACTTGTGCTACTCGGTTTTAAGTGAAAACGAGCAAAACTACTTAATCGGTAAAAATACCTAATAGTCATAAGTACATGTTAGAGTGAGAATTTGATGTTGCCATAGAAGGAAAAATGATCAGCATGTCATAAAACATAAGAAAATAGGCTGAATTTTAATTTACGAGCTTTGGGGCAAAAGTGTAAATATGCAAAAGTTTAGGGGCAAAATTGTAATTTTTCAAAATATGATTTTGGGTCAATTTGAATAATGTGAGTCCTAATTAGACTATATTTTAAATGATAGAGCAAGGAAAACTGAAATTGGGCTAAAATGGGGAAAATACCAAGTTGTGGACGAAATGGTAAAACTAGCCATTTTAGCATCACGAGGTAAGTTCATATGTAAATGTTGGTAACATAGTTATTATTTTAAATGTTTTAATGTTTCTTTAAATGATATGATAATTATTATGAAATATTATACTTGTGATAATTGTTTGATAATATGTCAAATTATGTGATATACTTGGAAAATGTGAAATACTACCGAGTATCAGTATCGGCATTCCGTAGAAGATGGTTGAGACACATGATTGGGAAAAAGGTCCCGTTGAACCTTAGGAATGGATTAGGATACAAGTGACATGTCACTGGGATATTTGGGCATCCGAACTCGTTGAGTTGAGTCCGAGTTCACTTATGGATGCGAGCGTCCGAACTCGTTGAGTTGAGTCCGAGTTCGTGAGATGTAACTAGGCATCCGAACTCGTTGAGTTGAGTCCGAGTTCACTTATGGATGCGAACGCCTGAGCTCGTTGAGTTGAGTCCGAGTTCACTTATGGGCGGGTTACATGGTAGCTTGGCTACATATGTGGCACTTATGTGCAAACTTTCCATGTATCCGAATTATATTCGATGTGTTCAACGGGTAAAGTTCTACTAAAATGGAGGAATACTCAAGATGAAAGGGACGTATTGGTAAGTGTTGTGAAATGGATAATTTGAACAGGTATGTACTTAACCCTCGGGTTGAAAACTCGATATAACAACAATATGGTAAGATGATAAATGAAAAGGTGATATGAATGTCTTGGTGATGATTATGCAAATGATGTTTTATGTTTGCTTATATGGTTATGTTACTTGCTATTTGCATGTGAGCTTACTAAGCATTTATGCTTACTCCTCCTTTTCATTCCTTGTAGTGTTGACAAGCCAGCTCGGAAATCGAAACGGTCGGAGGCACGCTCACACTATCCGTATACCATCTTGGCATAATGGCTTGTATATTTTGAGTATGGCATGTATAGCATTATAATCATTTTGTATATATGGTCTTATGATATGGTTATTGAGTGGTATGGAAATAGAAATGCTTGGTAATGATTAGCCATTGGAATGGCTAATCGTGATCATATTTGGTATTATGTATGTCAAATTGCTAGCTAATCCATGGAAACCATGAAATAGGTAAAATTTACCATAAAATAGATTCAGACAGCAGCAGTGACGTGAGTTTGAAAAATCACTAAAAATAGTAGAAATGGAATTAAATAATGAATAAGTTATGAAATCGAAGCTTGATGAGTCTATTTTCATATGGAATAAGCGAAACAGGTATATGAGCTATATTTTATGAGATGTTTAAATTTTTGTGAAACAGGACCAGAGCGATTTTGTGGATCCCATGTTCTGACTTTGGAAATTCACCATAAATTTTACAAAGATAATTAGAAGTCATGCTTTATATGTACAGATTCCTTATTGAGTCTAGGTTTATTAGAGACAAACGGCATAGTCATTGAAGCTCTGTACAGGGAGATATCTGATTCGTAATACACAGAGGTCAGAGTAGTTGAACCCTAAAACAGGGGAGACTTTAACTAATAAACTGTACTAATTGGCCCAACCAAAAATTCGAAAAAAAAATTAGTAGATATATATATGAGTCTAGTTTCAGGAAAAATTTACAGAATTGGATTTTGAGTTTCGTAACTCGAGATATGATTTTTAAAGCGACTGTGATGCAGTTAGCCAGCTTGTCTGGAAATTTTAAAATGAATTGTATGAGCTGTTTAATTAATGAATTAAGTCCGTTAACACCTCGTGTTCGATTCCGGCAACGGTCTCGGGTACGGGGTGTTACATCATGGATGCGGTCCAATTCCATAGGTAACTCAAGCTTATAAGCAACTAACCGAACTCGTGTCAAAACCCGATACAGCTCAATGAATATAGGGGTCAACTTGCCCTTATGACCAAACCTGAGGACTTTCTTCCAAGGAGACACCTTAAGGAAAACACGATCCCTGACCTCATACTCAATATCTCATTTCTTAAGGTCCGTGTAAGACTTCTATTTATCAGAAGTGGCCTTAAGTTTATCTTGAATCAAATGAACTTTATCTTCAATCTTAGCCACTAACTTAGGACCCAAAACTTTCCTCTCTACCAACTTAGTCTAACAAAGTAGAGTGTGACATTTCCTGCCATATAAAGCCTCATAAGGCGCCATCTGAATGTAGACTGAAAGCTATTATCATAAGAAAATTTAGCCAGCGGTAGAAACTTCTCCCAGGTACCTTGAAAATCAATCACACAGCTTCGAAGCATATCCTCCAAAATCTGAATTACCCTATCAAACAGACCATCAATTTGAGGATGAAATGTCGTACTAAAATCTAGTTGAGTACCTAAAGTCTCATGTAACTTCTACCAAAAACAAGAAGAAAAATGAGGATCTTAGTCTGAAATAATAGATACTAGAACCCCATGAAGTCTAGCAATCTTGGAGACATAAAGCTTCGCCAACTTCTACAAAGAGTAGTCGATCCTAACCGGAATGAAGTAAGCAGACTTAGTTCACTGGTCTACAATAACCAAATCGAATCTTTCTTAGTGGGTGTCAAAGGCAAACCTCTAACAAAATCCATAGTTACTAGTTCCCATTTCCATAATGAAATCTTAACGGGTTGAAGCGATCTAGTTGATGCCTAGCGTTAACTTGCTGGCACATCAAAAAATGGGACACAAAATCCATCACCTCATGTTTTAGCCTAGGCTACCAATACAAGTCATAGAGGTCACGATACATCTTATTACCAATAGGATGCATAGCATAAGAGCTACTATGTGCTTCCCGCAGAATAGACTATCTCAGATCTACATCCTTAGGCACACAAATACGACCTCAAAAATACAAAATACCATCACTAGTATACCCAAAATCCGTAGTATTACCCTCATTCATCTGCTGAACCCAACTAATCTAAGACTTATCCAAAAGTTGCTTACTCTTAATCTCATCCAACCAAGACGACTTAACCTGTAACTCGACCAGAATCAAACAAACTTAGGCAAGCAAACATTGCTTTCAAATCACTCATAAATCTTTGACTAAGAGCATCAGCCACCACATTGGCCTTACTAGGATAATACTCAATCGAACAATTATAGTCCTTAAGTAACTCAATCCAACAACATTGCCTAAGATTCAACTCTTTTTGAGTGACAAGGTACTTAAGACTTTGATGATTAGTGTAAATGATGCATCTCTCACCATACAAATAGTGCGTCCAAATCTAAAGTGCAAAAACAACCGTAACAAGCTTGAGGTTTTGAGTCAGATAATTACCCTCATACTACTTAAGTTGTCTAGACGTGTAAGTGACCACTTTACCTTCTTGCATTAGTACACAACCTAAACTAGTATGTGACATATTACTATAAACAACAAACTCTTTCCAGGTTTAGGCTGAATCAAAATAAGTGCCTGAGTCAAAATAGATTTGAGCTTTTCAAAGCTCGATTGTTGCTCAACAATCCAAACAAATGGAACATTCTTACGTAGCAACTTAGTCAAAGGAGCTATTGTCAAAGAGAACCTTCAACAAACCTTCGATAGTATCTTATCAAACCTAGGAAACTCCAAATCTCAGTCACATTTCTAGGCTGATTCTAATCCAGAATAGCCTTTATATTCTTAGGATCCATTTGGATACCCTCAGGAGAAACCACATGCCCTAAAAACATAGCCTTACCCAACCATAACTCACATTTACTCAACTTGGCATACAATTCCTTTTCATGAAGAATCTGAAGAACTGTTTGAAAATGCCTATCATGCTCGTCCTCAGTCTTAGAATATACCAAAATATCGTCGATAAACACTACGATGAATTGGTCTAGATATGGCTAAAAAACCTGGTTCATGATATCCATGAACACCATCGGAGCATTAGTCAAAGTAAAGGGCATGATAAGGAACTTGTACTGACCGTAACGAGTCCTAAAGGCAATCTTATGCACACCAACTTCCCTAACCTTCAACTGATGATACCCAGAGCAAAGATCAATTTTTGAAAACACAGATGCCCCACGAAACTAATCAAATAGATCATCAATCCTTGGAAGTGGGTACTTATTCTTTATCATCAATTTATTCAATTGATGATAATCTATATAGATCTTCATAAAACCATCTTTTTTCTTAACAAAGAGAACCGGTGCTCCTCACGGAGACACACTAGGTCAAATGAATCCTCTGTCTAAAAGTTTCTGAAGTTGCAACTTAAGTTCCTTCACCTCCTTTGGGGCCATTTGATATAGAGCGATGGACACCGAAGCTGACCTTGACAATAACTCAATTCCAAACTCAACCTTCTTATCTGGAGGTAATCCCAACAACTCCTTAGGGAAGATGTTTGAAAAATCCCTAATAATGTGAATATCTTCCACAGCCAAACCCACGCTACTCGTATCATGCATATATGCCAAATATGCATAACAACCTTTATAGATTAGATTTTCAGCTACCAGAGCGAAGATCACATTAGAGAGATAGTCTTGATGCTCGCCAACCATCATAACCTCCACATCATCTTCAACCTTAAATGTCACTCTCTTAGATTCACAATCCATTCCAATCCGATGCTCCACCAACCAATCCATACCCAAAATCAAGTGGAACTCCCTAAACGGTAACTCTATCAAATCAACTAGAAACACAAACCCCTGAACCTCAAGCAGACACCTCCTATACACTTTACTAACTTGTACAGATTAACCCAAATGACTAATCATAGAAAGTTCACAACTAGTGTACTCGGCCAAAATCCCCAGATTTCCCACTACACTACTAGATATGTAGGAGTCTATAGAACCATAATCAATTAATGCAAAATAAGATAAAGAATGAATAGCAAACGTGCCGATAATCACATCAGTCACATCTCTGTCCTCACGATGCCTCGCTACGTAAACTAAAGTTGGATACTTGGCCTCAACCTGACCTGCACCTCTACCTAATGCTTTTTGTCCGCGTCTACCATTATTACCCCCTCATCTGACCATGGCCCTTAGCATGCTGCTGACCAACCCTCTAAAGCGGAATCTAACCCTGACCTGAAGCCCGCCCGGCTCAACCATAAGGGGGGCACTCTCTGATCTTGTGCCTAGTTGACCACACCTAAAGCAAGCCCCAGTCCTCCTCCAACATTTGCCTAGGTGGTGTCTATTACAATACCAACAAATTGATGCCTACTTAACTCCAACAGCAGGTTCAACTCTAGCAACTGGCTTTACCTGCAAAGGTTTCTCATACCTAGCTTGTTTCACAGTCTGTTGAGAAGAACTAGAAGGACACCTATCCCTCTTTTTATTATTTTGATTCTTCTCACTCTCTCTCTTATTGTGCTTAATGTGCTTAACCTTTTCCATAATTTTTTCCTTGTCAACCAAGACTGCAAAGACTTGCGTTCTTTACGGAGCTATCAAAACCTTAATGTCATACCTCTGACCCTCCTCAAAATGGATACTCTTATCGTAGTCAGTAGCCACCAAACCATGATCATACCTACTCAATCTGAAGAACCCAGCCTTATACTTGGCCACTGATCTATCCCTCTGAGTTAGCCCCAGAGACTCGCGTCTATTGGCCTTCACATAGCTTGCCTCCACATACTTATTTTGGAAAGTACTCCAAAAATAATCCCATGTCAGTTGCTCAAGTTGAGTGCCTTCCTCCACACAATCAACCACTGCTGATATGCTTCGTCATGAAGCAAGGATAATGCACCCTTCAATTTCTGCTTGGGGTGCAGTCTAAGTCATTCATTATTCTTTCTCTGGCCTCTAACCAATATTTAGCCAAAGTCGGAGTGGCTCCAGTGATGCCCCTAAACAATTTAGCTCCATTGGATTGGAGCAATTCAGTTACTAACCCTCAGCTCTCAAATCTAATATGGGTCCCAGTAACCCTCTCTAAAACCCTCAACATTTTTTGGGATAGTACGTCGTCCTCGACAGTCTAAGCCTCAGACTCAGTCATAGCAATCGGAGTTCTTACAGTCTCACTCATATCTAATTGGGCCATACTTCCCATTATAGAAGGCTCAGCTCGAGCCCCCCGACGGTGACCACCGTGCCATGGGGACCACGTCCTCGAGATCCACGAGTGCTCATTATCTTATCAACAATTTTTCAAAATTTTATGAATTAGTTTAAATTTTAAACCTTAATCATAAAGTTTTATCGGAATACTTATTAGTGTTTAGAGAGTGTTTTACTACGCTACAGTTTCTAAAGATCATTTCTTATACTAAAGTATCACATGCAAAGTATCTCTAAAGCATAACTAAAGTTTAGAGTTCTTGCTTGGATTGGCGTTGGAGTCTCAGTTTCACTTATCCAAAAATTCGAAGATCATTTTAGTAAAATTTCAGTTTAAAAAAAAAGTTTATTTCTTAAAATATCGTGGACCCAAAATACACAGCCTGAGTGTTACAACCTGACTCTAATACCACCAAATGTAACATCCCTACCTGGCATAAATATTACGGTTGGATTATGAAGATTACATTGCATTTGGAAAAAAAATTAATATCTAATTTTGATGAAAACCAACTTTCAACGAAGAGAAAATCAATTTGGATAACTTTTTGAAAAACATATTAATTTTTGAAAACACATCTTAAACAGTTTTACTAAAACGAATCCAATTTACTCAAAATGTTTGTGTAATAAATCACTTTAGTAGTTTTCGACAAAATTTTGGCAGCAGACACATTATAACAAATTCTCTTTATTACCTTTAGTTTATAGTTAGTCGTATTGTTTTAAACACTGGTTAAAAACCAAAACTTCATCAAAAGAATTACCGAAATAAATTCAAATGTCCCAAACAAAATTAAAATGTCGTAAGTCCTTAAAAAAAAGGTCCATAAATAAAGAAAAGTATGTAACATACAAAACCCAAAAATTGTGAAACCTAAGCTCCAATGTCGCCGTCCAATCCTATGTTGGAGGATCACCTGAAACGAAACAAACAATACCTGAGCTTTAAGCCATGTGTGTGATTTGGCCCACACTTTCTGTACAAATATATATATTTATCAAAATGTGTTATAACATATCAGAATCCAAATAAGAGCACATCTTTTAATATTTCATATTGTATCAGTCGCCATACAGATCATATCTTATCATATATTACGTATCATAACATATCATATCAAACCGAATCATAACACAACATGTCATATCATGTCCTACCCCCATCCACTACACACCATCTCTTACCAGACAATCACACCATATAGGACTACAAGAGTCAATCCATCCAATCACACCAATATATGGCGGTGTGTTATATATATGTAGCTGAGCTACCAGACAAAAATTTGCGATCTAGCCACTGTAATTGTAGTAAAAACTGTCATATAACATGTAACAACCCATTTTAGTGATGTCAAAAATAGTGATTTCGAGGCCACAAATCTGATGAGTGAGTTTGTAAATATTATTATTTAACATTTACGAGTCAAATATAGTAATATTAAAATTTTATATGATAATTTATGTTTTTTGAATGAATAACTAGGTTCAAGTGGTAAATCCTTAAATTCAAGTGATTTTAGAAAATGATATATCGGGATCTAGTTTATATAAACTGAGCCTATAAATATTTAATAGTGTTATTAGGGTTATTTAAAATTTTGTTAAGAAATTTTAACACTTAAATAATTAATTAATTAAAAGGACTAAATTATAAAAGCTGCAAAAGTTGATTTCTATTAGTGAAATGGGTCAAATGGCTATGAAAAGATAAATTAATAGACTTATATGGTAAATATACCATGCATCGTTATGGACATGTTTTGTTAATTTTAAATTAAAATCAGAAAGGTAAAAAGGTAATTTGATAATTAAAATAAAACATCAACAAAATATGAGTGGTTATCATCTTCTTTATCATTTTTAGACAATTGATTCTTCCATGGATGGCTAATCTAGGGTTTGATTAAGCTTTGTTTCACCATGCATGATCAAGAAACATGTAGCACCCCAAACCCGGCCCAGACGTTAAGGCCGAATCCGATGTGCCACTTTGAAGTCAAAAACCCGTGTTCCCTTTTTAGTGTTTTAAAAAGCCGACTTTTGTCAAACTAACCAAGTGAATGGAAGCTGGGCACCAGGTAGGTATCCATAACAGAGGAGGTGAGCCATGAAGGCTGCTTAAGTACCAAGCTCTCTGATTGGATCCAATCCTAGACATGCCCACATCCATTGCCACACTTGGTTATAACAAGTTGAAATTTCTTTAAGTGATTATCTTTGATAAATCGAATATTCGTGACGTCGTGTTATTTTAAAAAAAACAAGTATCGTTTTGAAATCACGCCCTAAGTCTAGCCCATTTGAATTAGTATCCATCAATTTAAAGTTGTTTAAAATAATATAATCCCAGAAAATCAAAGAAGAAAATAAAGTTAAAATGACCTTATTACAACCCAAAAATTAAATAGTAATTAAAAATAACTTAAGAAAACCAGTCTCTTTTTCAAACCCAAAAGTATTCACCATGACCACTCTGAATCCCCTCCAGCTCCAAGTCACCCACATCAAGGCTCACCTGCACGGTTAAAAAAGGGGTGAGTTTGGGGAAACTCAGTGTGTAAGGAAAACCCATTCAAAGCCAAAGTCAGCTCAAGCCCATTTGGCCTAAGCCCATTTAGGTAACAGTGGTACTGGGCCAGAGCCCTTTTCAGATTACAATAAACTAGGCCTTAGCCCCTTATTCATATAACAGTATGGCTCATAGGCCCATTTCAAAATACATGCAACATCAGTAAACATATGCAAGCCCATTTGGGGAGACTACTCAACCCACCAACCACTACACTCCACCCGTACCAGCCATACACTCCATGTGGGGAATAGCTCAACCCAACCAGCCCAACACTCCACAGTTGTAGCCTTGCTGCTCAGTTAACAGTAAATTGAGGCAAAGCCTCCATTACGTGGACAAGCCACTTTCAATACTTCCTCCGTCAATATCTCAGTCCCATGCATCAGATAATAACAACATGGCATGCAGTAAATAACAACAGTCAAACATGCATTTAGGTCAATTTAACCCTAGGTGTATTTGGTAATTTATCTCCTAGGGGTAAACTGCGTAAATTTTCCACTTTTAAAGGTATTTCAAGAATTTATCTATTTTAGGGTTTTTCATGCATATTCCTACCTTTCACGTACTAACAGAATCACTACCGAGGGTTCTTATCGAATTGGGCCCGTTGGCCCATCATTCCAATTTTGGCCCATTAAGCCCAAAAATATTGAGGGCACAGAAATCATGCACTTTGCAGTCCAAACATTGCAGCTTACCAAAAACATTAATCGATTTACCTCACGAGCATTCGCACACTCGCAAATCTACAAAATACTGGTTTTCGGCATTTCGGCTTTTCAACTTTTGTCGATCTAGACTAAGAAAGAGTGTAACACCCCGTACCCGAGTCTGTTACCGGAGTCGAACACAAGGTGCACACAAACTTAACTTAATCATTTTCACTGTCCATTTAAAAATTTCCAGACAAGTTGGTTACTGCGTCACTGTCGTCTTAAAAATCATATCTTGAGTTTCAAAACTTGAAAATCAGTTTCGTAATTTTTCCCCGAAACTAGACTCATATGTCCATCTACATATTTTTTTATAGAATTTTTGGTCAAGCCAATTAGTACAGTTTATTAGTTAAAGTCTCCCCTATTCCAAGGTTCGACTACACTGACCTTTATGCATTAGGAATTCGATATCTTCCGGTACAGGTCTTCAATACTGATGATTTTTATTTCTTTAGAAACTATACTCAAAGAGGAATCTATACATATATGGCATGACTCCTAATCATCTCTGGTTAATTTACAATGAATTTCCAAAGTCGGAACAGGGGATCCAGAAACTGTTCTGGCCCTGTTTCACGAGAACTTTAATATCTCTTAACATATAACTCATATGACCGTTTCGTTTCTTCCATATGAAAGTAGATTCAT
The DNA here is from genome assembly GCF_025698485.1 of Gossypium arboreum. Taxonomy (NCBI): domain Eukaryota; kingdom Viridiplantae; phylum Streptophyta; class Magnoliopsida; order Malvales; family Malvaceae; genus Gossypium; species Gossypium arboreum. The sequence goes on from NC_069071.1 coordinate 12,860,070, forward strand.
CAAGGTTCATTTAAATAATTTATTCACTATTTAATTCCATTCCTACAAATTTTAGTGATTTTTCAAATGCTCACCACTGCTGCTGTCCGTATCTGTTTTCAAGGTAAACTTTACCTATTTCGTGGTTTCCATGGACCAACTAGAGTTTTGTCATACATAGGTCCACATATACTCATATTTAGCCATTCCAATGGCTGATCATTTGCCTAACACTTCCATTCCAGTCCATGCTCACATCATGAAACCATACATATATACATAAACACAAATAGTCTAATGCCATACCCCACTTTTACGAGCCATTTTCGCATGGTTGTACACACATACATCACAAAACGTATTTGAAAAACAGCAAAGGGTAGTCCTATACATGCCATATCCGGAGTTCAACTAAAAGAATACCAAAAGGGATTTGATAGTGTGGATGACTTCGACTTCGATGATCCCGAATCCGATAGCTAACGAGCAAAATCTATAAAACAGAGAAACAGAGAAACGGAGTAAGCAATTTATGCTTAGTAAGTTTGAGCAAGGGATTCCAGCACAACAAAAGCATAGCTATCATATAGCTAACGGATAATTTCGTATGCACAAATTCTCAACGTCATACTTATTTCACATTCCAACCCCTATATTCATTCATAAGGGATCATCTTAGCCAAATACCGGAAGCTCATTACTCGACTGAGCGAATATCATTCGAAGGGAATCAACTAATTTCAAGCACATACGAACATACCTCATTGCTGGAATTTTTCAAGCGTATTAACTGAAATTTTTACAGCAAGAACGATCGTTCTCGAATCACGTACCTTCGACATTTAACCGGATATAACGACTAGCTCAAATGCCTTCGGGACAAACCCCGGTTATAGTAACTCGCACGAATGCCTTCGGGACTTAACTCGGGTTTAGTAACTTGCACAAATGCCTTCGGGCTTAACCCGGATTTATTAACTCGCACGAACGCCTTCGGATCTTAGTCCGGATATGGTCACTTAACACAAAGCCTTCGGGACTTAGCCCGGACATCATTCAAATAGCCAAGCACAATTATCAATAAATCATGACACATTCGTATTTCATTCTCATTAGCAAAATTCAAACACAAGTCACTTATCACATTTGCAATTTCGGCTCAATAGCCACACACAAAGAGCATGATCTTATCAAATCATAATCTAAGTTCCATTACTCGAGAACTTACCTCGGACGTGGTCGAACGATTTCGACGGCTATTCGACGACTTTTTCCTTCCCTTATCGGATTTAGCTCCCTTTGCTCTTGAGCTTAATTTAACAAATAAATTGGTTTTATCATTTGAGCATCGAAAGAGGAATTCAAGGTACTTAGCCCACATATTTTCATTAGACATTAAAGTCACATATGTACGAAATCATGAATCAACTCAACACATTAGTTAGTACTCTCCTTAGCGGATTTTCTAAGCCAAGAATAGGCATCAATATGCTTGCCTCTAACCGAATGCATGCACACCATTTCCCTCATGTGGCGAATATGCATGTCCATGTTGAGGCCAATTATACACTTAATACCACACAAAAAAAAACAGCATACATTTTACTAACTAACGATTCCATATTGTAACTCAATACACATCTATCATTTCCTTCATAACCAAAACATCATCACAAGCAAATATACACCTTGAAATAGTATACATGTCATACCAATACATCATGTGCAAACATATATTCATGTAGGTGCAAGGGCTGAATCTCAAGTAGCTTATATCCAAATATAAACACATATCCAAAGCTCAAATCTTACTTACCATGCAACATGCATGAATCGTATTATGGATATACCATGGCGAATACACCACCACACCATACCGTTTCAATTTGGTCATGGTTAAACAAAGAACTTAGTATCTCATTCAAAATGCTAAAAGAAAATCTAAGAGTCCTCAATCCCCATCACATGTATCATTATCAAGCTTGATATTTAGCATGCAATGGCATTAACACCACATCCACTTTGGCGAATATCATTCCATGACATAGCAAAGATTTGAACCATGGGCTAATAAAAACATCATGCTAGCAACTAAAACATGCATGAATCCCATGGCACAACCTCAAACATACCTTAATCTTGACACAAGTATGGCCAAACTTCCTCCTAATCCCCCTCCAAACCAAGCATGAAGCAAGAACCCCTTCCTTCTTCCTTAGAATTTCAGCTCAAAGAAAATGAAAAAAAGATGAACAACAATTTTTTTCTTCTCTTTTCCTCTACTCACGGCAATGGGGAGGGGGAGAGCCTTCACACACAATTTTTTTTATTTTTTATTACCCATGCATCTTATTTTATTTCTCCTTACATAATGCACTTACAAAACATGTTTCATGACATGTCTTGCCCATATTTCCTTGTCATGGCGGCCACTAGCTATTAGGGGGAAATTTGACATGCAAGTCCATTGTTTTGCATGCATGCTTTAAATTAGTCATCACACATTTCCCATCATATTTTCAAAGTTATCTACTAGGTCCTTTCTAGTGAAATTCACATTTATAACTCTAAATTAAAACATCAAAATGTCACACATGAGTTAACACATATTATAGGCAATAAAATAAATATTAAATTATTTTTATGCCTCGGTTTTGTGGTCCCGAAACCACATTCCGACTAGGGTCGTTTAAAGGTGTCACAACTCTCCCCACTTAAGAAATTTTCGTCCCGAAAATCTTACCGTAAATAGGTTTGGGTATCGCTCTTTCATAGAGTTCTTGGGTTCCCAAGTAGCTTCTTCTATCCGTGTTTGAGCCATAACAATTTCACTAGCGGAACCCTCTTGTTTCGCAACTCTTTCACTTCACGTGCTAGGATACGAATCGGTTCTTCTTCATAACTCATATCGGCTTGAATTTCAACCTCTGATGGACTAATTACGTGCGACGGATCAGATCTATAGCGTCGAAGCATTGAAACATGAAAGACGTCGTGAATCTTTTCAAGTTCAGGAGGCAAAATCAAGCGATGCATAATCGGACCGACTTCGTTCGGATATCTCATATGGCCCGATGAACCTCGGACTCAATTTGCCTTTACGGCCAAATCTGAGTATCTTTTTCCAAGGCGAAACTTTAAGAAACACTTTATCTCCCACCTGATACTCAATGTCTTTTCGTTTCAGATCCGCGTACGACTTCTGACGATCGGAGGCTATCTTCAGACTTTCACGGATTACTTTTACTTTCTGTTCAGCATCTTTAATCAAATCCACTCCGAAAATTTTGCTTTCACTGAGCTCGGTCTAAAACAATGGTGTACGGCATTTACGCCCGTACAAGGCCTCGTAAGGCGCCATTTTAATACTTGATTTGTAACACCCCTAACTCGTGACCGACGCCGGTGTCGGACACGAGGGGTTAACGGCCAAACCCTCTCAAGATACCAACCAATTTGACATTACCAGTCAGGCTGGAAAACTGTGTCACTGTCGCCTTAAAAATCATATCTCGAGTTTCAAAACTCGGAAACTGGTTTTGTAAATTTTCCCTGAATTTAGACTCATATATCCATCTATGGATTTATTTTTAGAATTTTTGGTTGGGCCAATTGGTACAGTTTATTAGTTAAAGTCACCCATGTTACAGGGACCGACTGCTCTGACCTTCGTGCGTTACAACTTGAATATCTCTCTGTACAGGGCTTTAATACTGGTGCCGTTTGTTTCTAATGAAAATAGACTCAAAATGGAATCTGTACATATAAGGCATGACTCCTAATTCTTTCTGGATAATTTATGGTAAATTTTCAAAGTCGCGACAGGGGACCCAGAAACCGTTCTGGCCCTGTCTCACGAGAACCTTAATATTTCTCAGTATACTGCTCATATGGTCGTTTCGTTTCGTCCATATAAAAATAGATTTATCAAGGTTCAGTTCCATAATTTACTCACTATTTAATTCTACTTCTACTATTTTTAGTGATTTTTCAATCTCATCTCACTGCTGCTGTCCGCAACAGTTACTGCAGTAGACTATGCCAATTTCATGAATTTTTCCTTGGCCTTAATCATCCATCATACATGACACAAATTATGGCCACCTTATCAAAATTTGAGTTTCTAAGACTCGTGGCTATAGGTTCTAGCATCCCACTCGGCGACCACATAGGCCATTTTCACATGGCTTAAAGTTTACAACCCACAATTCGACAAAATATAATAGCCTATACATGCCAAATGTTCTTCAACAACAAAAACAATACCACAAGATTTCAGCCGGTGTGATGACTTCAACGACGGTCCCGATCACGCAAACAATACGAGTCCGAGAGACCTAAAATGGGTGACAAGAAAAACACCGAGTGAGTTTACAACTCAGTAAGTCATAAGCATTCATCAATCCACTGATAAAGTTACTACTACATGTACAACAAATGAGGCTAGGTACTCGTCCATATCGAATCTATACCATAATACCTCGGACCTTTCGGTCCAATCTCGTACCAATTCATACATCCACATTTCATATTCTACACAACAAGACAATCGAAGCATTTTTACACATTAACTCATTTTCCAGCACAACCATACAATTTCAATCATCACATAGATTTAAGGCTTACCAATTTCAATCCCCAAGCATGAACGAATTCTCTATTCGTCATGAGCTCGAGGTACTTACCCGATCCGCTGTCCATACTCAATTCAATGGAGACACACCCTCCATATATATAGCGTACGCACACACAGTGCTTACTACTCGATTTCGCACACTTAGTGCCACGCAAATTTAAGCCCGCACACATAGTGCCATACCCTTCGAGCTCGCACACCCAGTGCCGTATTTTTCCAACATGCACACTTAGTGCCATATATTTCCAGCACGCACACTTAGTGCCATATATTTCCAGCACGCACACTTAGTGCCATATATTTCCAGCACGCACACTTAGTGCCAATCTCGTCACCATACACACGTATTGCCCGCACACATAGTGCCGAAAGCAAACTTTCTACACATTCCACTATTTCTTTTACATTCAACAATTATCCTCATTCCATACACATACAATTTCATTTATACATATATAGCATTCCATTAAACCCAATTGCATAGATTTTCCAATCATTTAAGCAATATCAAACATATGTGCTTAATGACTTACCTTGTTTGGGGTAGAACGGTTCCAAATCGGCTACTCGTTTGCTTTCTCCTTTCCTTTGTCCAATCTAGTTCCCCTTTGCTCTTGAGCTAAATCAAACAATTTACCTCTCCATCAAACACAAACATACGGCATTCACATGCATTATTATGGTTATTGCCGAATACTTAACACAACTAAGCTGAAAATTTACTCAATCTCATCTTAATTTATTGCTACTTATTTATCAAAGTTTCCAATACAAGGTATTTAACACCTATGCCCATTTGTACCCCATATGGCCGAATGCTTCATTCCTTACCCAATTAACCATCCAACAATTTTTCAGCCTCATTACCACCCTTTTCATGTCTAATTGTTTAAATACTCTCACAAGTACTATTATACATCTCATTAAGCATTAATCATGTTGCAACATAAATTCTATAGCATGGCCGAATACTCATGCACACACACATAACAACAAGAACTCAATGGCACAAAATTTCCTTTTTGTTAAACATTCGAACTTACTCATTTCCATGCTTTCATCACAACAACATCAAAACACTCACCAAGGAAAACAACATGCATGGCCGAATTTTAACTCACCTAACAACTTAGTTTCGATTTGAGATTCAAGGAAAATTTTGAACCAATCCTCCAAATCATGCATGCATTTTCAAGAGTGGCATAAAACATACCTTCTTGTATCGAAACACCTTAGTCTAGTAAGCTCCCATGGCTTATTTTCTCAAGCTTTTTCCCCCCTTTCTTCTTAGTATATTCGGCCAAGCAAGGAGAAAATGAGAGAATGAAAGCAAGGAGAAAATGAGAGAATGAACACACTTTTTTTTTTCTTTCTTTCTTTGCTTTTGTTTCTCTCATGTACGGCAAGGGGGGGGGGAAAGCATCCACACTCTTTTTTTTTTGTTATCATCATTTTCTTTTTTCCATTTCTTTAATGCTAACTTTCTTATTTTATTGTTTCCTACATGCATCACTAGTCTAACATGTTGGAGACATGTTTCCACCCATAGCATGGCCGGCCATCATGCTTCATTTTGGCTAATTTGACATGCAAGGACAACACTTTCCCACATGTATTAATAGGCCACCTTACATTTGCCTAGCACATTTCTAAATTTTCTCACATAAGTCCTATTTGATAAAAATTCACTTACAATTAACAAAATCCAAACATGAAATTTTCACACATGCATATATACATATAATGAGCATCAATTATGATGGTTAATTATTATTATGACTTCGGTTTAGTGGTCCCAAACCACTTTCCGACTAGGGTCAATTTAGGGATGTCACAACTCTCCCTACTTAAGAAATTTTCGTCCTCGAAAATCTTACCGTAAATAGGCTCGGGTATCGCTCTTTCATAGAGTCCTCCGGTTCCCAAGTGGCTTCTTCCATTCGTGTTTATGCCACAACACCTTCACTAACGGGATTTTCCTATTGCGCAACTCTTTTACTTCACGCCTCATAATGTGAACCGGTTTCTCTTCATAGCTCAAATTAGGTGAATCTCAATCTCGGAGGGAGCAATTACGTGCGATGGATCGACCTATATCGTCAAGCATCGAGACATGAAAACGTTGTGAATCCTTTCGAGCTTAGGGGGCAAAATTAATCGATATGCGACTGGCCCAATTCGTTCGGATACTTCATATGGCCCGATGAACCTCGGACTCAATTTGCCCTTACGACCAAATCTAAGCACCTTCTTCCAAGGTGAAACTTTGAGAAAGACCTTGTCTCCAACCTGATATTCAATATCTTTTCTTTTCAAATCCGCATACGACTTTTGGCGATCCGAAGTAGCTTTCAAACTTTCACGAATTACTCGAACTTTTGCTCGGCATCCTTAACCAAATCAACCTCAAGAATTTACCTTCACTAAGTTCACCGAATAATGGGTGCGGCATTTACGACCGTATAAAGCCTCGTAAGGCGCCATCTTAATACTTGATTGAAAGCTATTGTTGTGGCGAATTCAATCAAAGGCGATACTGCTCCCATGAACCACTAAACTCAAGGATGCAACATCTCAACATATCCTCGAGTATTTGAATTATCCGTTCGGATTGACCATCGGTTTGGGGTGAAAAGCATGCTAAAATGCGTTTGGTACCCAAAGCCTCTTGCAATTTCTTCCAAAACCGCGACGTAAATCTTGGGTCTCTATCCGACACGATAGAAATAGGTACCCCATGCAATCGAACAATTTGGGAGACGTATAATTACGCCAACTTATCGGCGTAAAATCCGTGCGGACAGGATAAAATGAGCGGACTTGGTCGATCTATCAACAATGACCCAAACCGAGTCTTTCTTATTACGAGTCAATGGTAACCCGGACACAAAGTCCATTGTTACTCGATCCCATTTCCATTCGGGTATCATGATCGGTGAAGTAATCCCGATGGCACTTGATGTTCGCTTTCACTTGTTGACATATCGACACCTTGAAACAAATTCGAAATGTCTCGTTTCATACCGCCACCAAAATTGGCGTTTGGTCATTGTACATTTTAGTACTACCCGGTGGATTGACATTCGACTACAATGGGCTTCATTTAGAATTATCGAAATAAGTTCAATTCTTTGGAACACACAGACGACTTCGAACCTCAAACAATCGTCATCATCAATTTGAAACTCGATTCGTTGTTGAAACACACTCACCCCGTTTTGCAAGCAACTCCTCATCAACTTTACGAGCTTCACGAATTTGATGAGCCAATAATGGTTTGGCCTTTAATTGGCTACTAACACATTGTCGGGTAGAATAGACAAGTGTACATTCATCGCTCAGAAGCAAACAAGGTGATTTCGACTTAAGGCATCCGCAACCACATTAGCCTTTCGGGTGATAATCAATGACGAGTTCATAATCTTTTAACAACTCGAGCCATCGTCTTTGTCGCAGATTTAAGTCTCTTTGAGTCATCAAATATTTGAGACTTTTGTGATCCGAATACACATGGCACTTCTCACCAAATAAGTAATGTCGCCATATCTTTAAGGCGAACACGATGGCAGCCAATTCGAGATCATGGGTTGGATAATTTTTCTCATGTGGCTTTAATTGTCTCGACGCATAGGCCACAACTCGCCTCTTCTTGCATCAATACGCAGCCCAACCTAAGTAGGGATGCGTCACTATAAATGACAAACTCTTTGCCCGATTCGGGTTGCACTAGAATTGGGGCTTCATCAAATAAGCTTTCAGTTGATCGAAACTTTTCGACATTTCTCCGTCCATTCAACTTAACATCCTTTTGGAGTAGCCGTCATTGGCGTGGCTATCGTCGAGAAACCTTTACAAATCGTCGGTAATAACCGGAAGCCCCAAAAGCTCCTAACTTCGTAACATTCCTTGGTGGTTTCCATCGACTATGGCCAAAATTTTGTTCGGGTCCACCACGACACCGTCACGGACACCACGTGCCCCAAAAGCTAACCTCTTTCAACCAAAATTCACATTCTTGAACTTTATGTATAACGCTTATCTCGTAAGATTTGCAACACTAGCCTCGGTGTTCAAAGATGTTCGGTTTCATCTCGAATAGACCAAAATGTCATCGATAAATACAACTACGAACCGATCCAAGTATGGCCTGAAAATTCTATTCATTAAATCCATAAACACCGCAGGGGCATTAGTGAGCCCAAACGGCATCACCAAGAATTTGTAGTGACCATACCTCGTTCTAAAAGCGGTTTTGGGTATGTCCGATTCTCGGACCCTCAACTGATAGTACCCCGACCTCAAATCTATCTTTGAAAACACCGAGGCTCCCTTTAATTGATCAAACAAATCGTCAATTCGTGGCAATGGATATTTATTCTTTATCGTCACTTTATTGAGTTGACGATAGTCGATGCACAACCTCATGGTTCCGTCCTTCTTCTTCACAAACAATACAGGTGCGCCCCATGGAGAAAAACTCGGTCGAGCGAAACCTCTATCCATCAATTCTTGCAATTGAACCTTCAATTCCTTTAATTCCGTTAATGCCATACGATACGGGGCTATTGAAATCGGCGTAGTACCGGTACAACCGATGCGAATTCCACTTCTCGAACCGGTGGCAATCCGTAACTCCTCGGGAAAAACATCCGAATACTCACAAACCACTGGTACCGATTCGAGTTTCCTTTCCGTCTCTTTACTTCCAAACACATACGCAAGGTATGTTTCACACCCTTTTCACATACCTCCGGCGGTCATAGAAGATATTATCATTGGCGCTCCTTTTAAATCGATGACTCGACTCGGACTACCTCATTATTTGCACTCCTCAAATCAATGGTTTTCCTTTTGCGATCCACCAACGCATCATGTACGGTCACCAATCCATACCAAGAATAACATCAATTCATTAAATGGTAGAAGCATCGGATCGGTAGGAAAGCGATTCTCGAATTATTAGGGGCATCTCTTGCACACTTTATCAACGAGCACGTATTGACCCAAAGGGTTTGACACTCGAATTACGAACTCGGTGACTCAACGGTAGAGTCTTCTTTGGATGCTAAGGTTTCACATACATATGAGTGAGTAGAGCCGGGGTCAATCAATGCAATCACAATAGTATCAAAGAGAGTAAAAGTACCAAGTGATAACGTCGGGGAGGATGCCTCCTCTCGTGCGCGGATGGCATATGCTCTAGCAGAGCACGGGTCTCGGATCGGACAGCCGTATTAGAGGCTCCTCTCGATTACCACCCCTACCTCCACCGTCGTTCCACTAGGTCTTGCACCTTGCGTCTTATTCCTCTCATCTAGCTCCGAGCAATCTCTAATGAAGTGGTCCTTGAACCGCATCCATAACAGCCCTATTAATGACTTACCCCAACATTCACCTAGGTGTCGTCTTCCACATTGGGGGCATTCAGTCTCTCTTGACGATTATTGCCCACACTAGCTCTCAAGTAGCTCGGGAGTCCGTCAATGGTCGGGCTCTAATGGAAATTCCCGCAGTCGTCCTCGACTTACTGGTGTCCTCCCTGAACCTCTTTACAGCCGAGAACGGAGCTTTACTCGTCGATCTTTTACGGTAATCTCTTGCTTCAAATTCAGCCTTCTTCTTCTCCTTCCCAAGTTCTTCCGCCTTGCAGGCTCGTTCGACTAGTGTCACGAACTCCTTTATCTCTAAAATTCCCACTAGTAACTTTAACTCTTCATTCAATCCTTCTTCAAATCTTTTGCACATCGCAACCTCATCAGCCACACACTCCCGAGCATACCGACTAAGTCTTACAAACTCATGTTCGTATTCAGATACGGTCATCCGGCCTTGCTTGAGTTCCAAGAATTCCTTACGCTTCTGATCGATGAACTGTTGACTAATGTATTTCTTTCGAAATTCGGATTGGAAGAAATCCCAAGTAACTCGTTCATTTGGGACTATGGAAATTAAAGTCCTCCACCAATAGTAAGCTGAGTCTCGCAACAAGGATATAGCAGCTTAAGACATTCATCGGTGTGCATGACAGTTCATCTAACACTCTAATGGTGTTATCGAGCGAACTTCGGCCTTTTCGGCATCATCAAGAACTATGGCCTTGAACTCCTCGGCCCCACGCTTCCTAATCAAGTCCACGGTGGTTTACTCGGCCTCACGGGATCGATGAATCGGAGGCATTGCGGGCTCTTGGGGTGGAGTATTTAAATTCGGGAATGGTTGGACAGCCGGGTTGGTTCGGGCATATTGCGACCCACTCATTCATCATGGTGAAGAAGGCTTGTTTCGCCTTCATTTTGATTATTCGCGGATGATCGAGGCTCAGCGGGCGGTGTCCCTTGCGCAGAGCAGCCGCTACACTTTCAACGTCATCCGCCAAGGGTCTCTCTACCGGGTTCCATTGCTAATCAAAACAAAAATTCCAACCGTTAGAAGTCATCACATTATTAAGCGCTAACAATTTGGCATGTATAGCTAGACTCACACGCGCTATGGTAGTCCTAGAACCGACTAAACCATAGCTCGATACCAACAAAATTGTAACACCCTAACTTCGTGACCGACGCCGTTGTCGGACACGAGGGTTAACGCCAAACCCTCTCAAGATACCAACCAATTTGACATTACCAACAGGCTGGAAAACTGCGTCACCGTCGCCTTAAAAATCATATCTCGAGTTTCAAAACTCGGAAACTGGTTTCGTAAATTTTCCCTGAATTTAGACTCATATACCCATCCATGGATTTATTTTTAGAATTTTTGGTTGGGCCAATTGGTACAGTTTATTAGTTAAAGTCACCCATGTTACAGGGACTGCTCTGACCTTCGCGCGTTACAACTTGAATATCTCTCTGTACAGGGCTTTAATACTGGTGCCGTTTGTTTCTAATGAAACTAGACTCAAAATGGAATCTGTAAATATAAGGCATGACTCCTAATTCTTTCTGGATAATTTATGGTAAATTTTAAAAGTCGCAAAAGGGGACCCAGAAACAGTTCTGGCCCTGTCTCACGAGAACCTTAATATTTCTCAGTATACTGCTCATATGGTCGTTTCGTTTCGTCCATATAAAAATAGATTCATCAAGGTTCAGTTCCATAATTTACTCACTATTTAATTCTACTTCTACTATTTTTAGTGATTTTCAATCTCATCTCACTGCTGCTGTCCGCAATGATTACTGCGATGAACTATGCCAATTTCATGAATTTTTCCTTGGCCTTAATCATCCATCATACATGACACAAATTATGGCCACCTTATCAAAATTTGAGTTTCTAAGACTCGTGGCTATAGGTTCTAGCATCCCACTCGACGACCACATAGGCCATTTTCACATGGCTTAAAGTTTACAACCCACAATTCGACAAAATATAATAGCCTATACATGCCAAATGTTCTTCAACAACAAAAACAATACCACAAGATTTCAGCCGGTGTGATGACTTCAACGACGGTCCCGATCACGCAAACAATACGAGTCCGAGAGACCTAAAATGGGTGACAAGAAAACACCGAGTGAGTTTACAACTCAAGAAGTCATAAGCATTCATCAATCCACCGATAAAGTTACTACTACATGTACAACGAATGAGGCTAGGTACTCGTCCATATCGAATCTATACCATAATACCTCGGACCTTTCGGTCCAATCTCGTACCAATTCATACATCCACATTTCATATTCTACACAACAAGACAATCGAAGCTTTTTACACATTAACTCATTTTCCAGCACAACCATACAATTTCAATCATCACATAGATTTAAGGCTTACCAATTTCAATCCCCAAGCATGAACGAATTCTCTATTCGTCATGAGCTCGAGGTACTTACCCGATCCATTGTCCATACTCAATTCAATGGAGACACACCTCCATATATATAGCGTCGCACACACAGTGCTTACTACTCGATTTCGCACACTTAGTGCCACGCAAATTTAAGCCCGCACACATAGTGCCATACCCTTCGAGCTCGCACACCCAAAGGTCAGTATGTTTCCAACATGCACACTTAGTGCCATATATTTCCAAGACGCACACTTAGTGCCATATATTTCCAGCACACACACTTAGTGCCATATATTTCCAGCACGCACACTTAGTGCCAATCTCGTCACCATACACACGTATTGCCCAAGACACATAGTGCCGAAAGCAAACTTTCTACACATTCCACTATTTCTTTTACATTCAACAATTATCCTCATTCCATACACATACAATTTCATTTATACATATATAGCATTCCATTAAACACAATTGCATAGATTTTCCAATCATTTAAGCAATATCAAACATATGTGCTTAATGACTTACCTTGTTTGGGGTAGAACGGTTCCAAATCGGCTACTCGTTTGCTTTCTCCTTTCCTTTGTCCAATCTAGTTCCCCTTTGCTCTTGAGCTAAATCAAACAATTTACCTCTCCATCAAACACAAACATACGGCATTCACATGCATTATTATGGTTATTGCCGAATACTTAACACAACTAAGCTGAAAATTTACTCAATCTCATCTTAATTTATTGCTACTTATTTATCAAAGTTTCCAATACAAGGTATTTAACACCTATGCCCATTTGTACCCCATATGGCCGAATGCTTCATTCCTTACCCAATTAACCATCCAACAATTTTTCAGCCTCATTACCACCCTTTTCATGTCTAATTGTTTAAATACTCTCACAAGTACTATTATACATCTCATTAAGCATTAATCATGTTGCAACATAAATTCTATAGCATGGCGAATACTCATGCACACACACATAACAACAAGAACTCAATGGCACAAAATTTCCTTTTTGTTAAACATTCGAACTTACTCATTTCCATGCTTTCATCACAACAACATCAAAACACTCACCAAGGAAAACAACATGCATGGCCGAATTTTAACTCACCTAACAACTTAGTTTCGATTTGAGATTCAAGGAAAATTTTGAACCAATCCTCCAAATCATGCATGCATTTTCAAGAGTGGCATAAAACATACCTTCTTGTATCAAAACACCTTAGTCTAGTAAGCTCCCATGGCTTATTTTCTCAAGCTTTTTCCCCCCTTTCTTCTTAGTATATTCGGCCAAGCAAGGAGAAAATGAGAGAATGAACACCCTTTTTTTTTTTTCTTTCTTTCTTTGCTTTTGTTTCTCTCATGTACGGCAAGGGGGGGAAAGCATCCACACTCTTTTTTTTTTGTTATCATCATTTTCTTTTTTCCATTTCTTTAATGCTAACTTTCTTATTTTATTGTTTCCTACATGCATCACTAGTCTAACATGTTGGAGACATGTTTCCACCCATAGCATGGCCGGCCATCATGCTTCATTTTGGCTAATTTGACATGCAAGGACAACACTTTCCCACATGTATTAATAGGCCACCTTACATTTGCCTAGCACATTTCTAAATTTTCTCACATAAGTCCTATTTGATAAAAATTCACTTACAATTAACAAAATCCAAACATGAAATTTTCACACATGCATATATACATATAATGAGCATCAATTATGATGGTTAATTATTATTATGACTCGGTTTAGTGGTCCCAAAACCACTTTCCGACTAGGGTCAATTTAGGATGTCACAACTCTCCCTACTTAAGAAATTTTAGTCCTCGAAAATCTTCTGCGTAAAATAGGCTCGGGTATCGTTCTTTCATAGAGTCCTCCGGTTCCCAAGTGGCTTCTTCCATTCCGTGTTTATGCCACAACACCTTCACTAACGGGATTTTCCTATTGCGCAACTCTTTTACTTCACGCCTCATAATGTGAACCGGTTTCTCTTCATAGCTCAAATTAGGCTGAATCTCAATCTCAGAGGGAGCAATTACGTGCGATGGATCAGACCTATATCGTCGAAGCATCGAGACATGAAAAACGTTGTGAATCCTTTCGAGCTCAGAGGGCAAAATTAATCGATATGCGACTGGCCCAATTCGTTCGGATACTTCATATGGCCCGATGAACCTCGGACTCAATTTGCCCTTACGACCAAATCTAAGCACCTTCTTCCAAGGTGAAACTTTGAGAAAGACCTTGTCTCCAACCTGATATTCAATATCTTTTCTTTTCAAATCCGCATACGACTTTTGGCGATCCGGCGACTTTCAAACTTTCACGAATTACTCGAACTTTTGCTCGGCATCCTTAACCAAATCAACCCGAAGAATTTACCTTCACTAAGTTCACCCAAAATAATGGGGTACGGCATTTACGATCAGTATAAAGCCTCGTAAGGCGCCATCTTAATACTTGATTGAAAGCTATTGTTGTGGCGAATTCAATCAAAGGCGATACTGTTCCCATGAACCACTAAACTCAAGGATGCAACATCTCAACATATCCTCGAGTATTTGAATTATCCGTTTGGATTGACCATCGGTTTGGGGTGAAAAGCGATTGCTAAAATGCGCTTTGGTACCCAAAGCCTCTTGCAATTTCTTCCAAAACCGCGACGTAAATCTTGGGTCTCTATCCGACACGATAGAAATAGGTACCCCATGCAATCGAACAATTTGGGAGACGTATAATTCGCCAACTTATCGGCGTAAAATCCGTGCGACGAGGATAAAATGAGCGGACTTGGTCGGGTCTATCAACAATGACCCAAACCGAGTCTTTCTTATTACGAGTCAATGGTAACCCGCACACAAAGTCCATTGTTACTCGATCCCATTTCCATTCGGGTATCATGATCGGTGAAGTAATCCCGATGGCACTTGATGTTCCGCTTTCACTTGTTGACATATCGACACCTTGAAACAAATTCGAAATGTCTCGTTTCATCACCGGCCACCAAAATTGGCGTTTGGTCATTGTACATTTTAGTACTACCCGGTGGATTGACATTCGACTACAATGGGCTTCATTTAGAATTATCGAAATAAGTTCAATTCTTTGGAACACACAGACGACTTCGAACCTCAAACAATCGTCATTATCAATTTGAAACTCTGATTCCTTGTTCAGAACACACTCAGCCCGTTTTGCAAGCAACTCCTCATCAACTTTCTGAGCTTCCTGAATTTGATGAGCCAATAATGGTTTGGCCTTTAATTCGGCTACTAACACATTGTCGGGTAGAATAGACAAGTGTACATTCATCGTCAAAGCAAACAAAGTGATTTCGACTTAAGGCATCCGCAACCACATTAGCCTTTCCCGGGTGATAATCAATGACGAGTTCATAATCTTTTAACAACTCGAGCCATCGTCTTTGTCGCAGATTTAAGTCTCTCTGAGTCATCAAATATTTGAGACTTTTGTGATCCGAATACACATGGCACTTCTCACCAAATAAGTAATGTCGCCATATCTTTAAAAGCGAACACGATGGCGACCAATTCGAGATCATGGGTTGGATAATTTTTCTCATGTGGCTTTAATTGTCTCGACGCATAGGCCACAACTCGCCCTTCTTGCATCAATCGCAACCCAACCCAAGTAGGGATGCGTCACTATAAATGACAAACTCTTTGCCCGATTCGGGTTGCACTAGAATTGGGGCTTCATCAAATAAGCTTTCATTGATCGAAACTTTTCCGACATTTCTCCGTCCATTCGAACTTAACATCCTTTTGGAGTAACCGTCATTGGCGTGGCTATCGTCGAAAACCTTTACAAATCGTCGGTAATAACCGGCAAGCCCCAAAAAGCTCTAACTTCGGTAACATTCCTTGGTGGTTTCAATCGACTATGGCCAAAATTTTGTTCGGGTCCACCACGACACCGATCACGGACACCACGTGCCCCAAAAGCTAACCTCTTTCAACCAAAATTCACATTCTTGAACTTTGCGATATATCGCTTATCTCGTAAGATTTGTAACACTAGCCTCAAGTGTTCAGCATGTTCAGTTTCATCTCTCGAATAGACCAAAATGTCATCGATAAATACAACTACGAACCGATCCAAGTATGGCCTGAAAATTCTATTCATTAAATCCATAAACACCGCAGGGGCATTAGTGAGCCCAAACGGCATCACCAAGAATTCGTAGTGACCATACCTCGTTCTAAAAGCGGTTTTGGGTATGTCCGATTCTCGGACCCTCAACTGATAGTACCCCGACCTCAAATCTATCTTTGAAAACACCGAGGCTCCCTTTAATTGATCAAACAAATCGTCAATTCGTGGCAATGGATATTTATTCTTTATCGTCACTTTATTGAGTTGACGATAGTCGATGCACAACCTCATGGTTCCGTCCTTCTTCTTCACAAACAATACAAGGTGCGCCCATGGAGAAAAACTCGGTCGAGCGAAACCTCTATCCGTCAATTCTTGCAATTGAACCTTCAATTCCTTTAATTCCGTTAATGCCATACGATACGGGGCTATTGAAATCGGCGTAGTACCCGTACAACTTCGATGCGAATTCCACTTCTCGAACCGGTGGCAATCCCGGTAACTCCTCAGGAAAAACATCTGAATACTCACAAACCACTGGTACCGATTCGAGTTTCCTTTCCGTCTCTTTACTTCCAAACACATACGCAAGGTATGTTTCACACCCCTTTTTCACATACCTCCGGCGGTCATAGAAGATATTATCGCTGGCGCTCCTTTTAAATCGATGAGACTCGACTCGGACTACCTCATTATTTGCACTCCTCAAATCAATGGTTTTCCTTTTGCGATCCACCATTGCATCATGTACGATCACCAATCCATACCAAGAATAACATCAATTCATTAAATGGTAGAAGCATCGGATCGGTAGGAAAAGCAGATTCTCGAATTATTAGGGGCATCTCTTGCACACTTTATCAACGAGCACGTATTGACCCAAAGGGTTTGACACTCGATTTACGAACTCGAGAGACTCAACGGTAGAGTCTTCTTTGGATGCTAAGGTTTCACATACATATGAGTGAGTAGAGCGGGGTCAATCAATGCAATCACAATAGTATCAAAGAGAGTAAAAGTACCGGTGATAACGTCGGGGAGGATGCCTCCTCTCGCTTGCGGATGGCATATGCTCTAGCAGAGCACGGGTCTCGGATCGGACAGCCGTATTAGAGGCTCCTCTCGATTACCACCCCTACCTCCGGAGATTCTCGGGGCCTACCTCCACCGTCGTCGTTCCACTAGGTCTTGCACCTTGCGTCTTATTCCTCTCATCTAGCTCCGTGCAATCTCTAATGAAGTGGTCCTTGAACCGCATCCATAACAGCCCTATTAATGCACTTACCCCAACATTCACCTAGGTGTCGTCTTCCACATTGGGGGCATTCAGGTCTCTCTTGACGATTATTGCCCACACTAGCTACTGAAGTAGCTCGGAGTCCGTCAATGGTCGGCTCTAATGGAAATTCCCTTGATCGTCCTCGACTTCTTGGTGTCCTCCACGAACCTCTTTACAGCCGAGAACGGAGCTTTACTCGTCGATCTTTTACGGTAATCTCTTGCTTCAAATTCAGCCTTCTTCTTCTCCTTCCCAAGTTCTTCCGCCTTGCGAGCTCGTTCGACTAGTGTCACGAACTCCTTTATCTCTAAAATTCCCACTAGTAACTTTAACTCTTCATTCAATCCTTCTTCAAATCTTTTGCACATCGCAACCTCATCAGCCACACACTCCAGAGCATACCGACTAAGTCTTATGAACTCATGTTCGTATTCGAGATCTGATCATCCGGCCTTGCTTGAGTTCCAAGAATTCCTTACGCTTCGATCGATGAACTGTTGACTAATGTATTTCTTTGAAATTGGATTGGAAGAAATCCCAAGTAACTCGTTCATTTGGGACTATGGAAATTAAAGTCCTCCACCAATAGTAAGTGAGTCTCGTAACAAGGATATAGCACACTTAAGACATTCATCGGTGTGCATGACAGTTCATCTAACACTCTAATGGTGTTACCGAGCGAAACTTCGGCCTTTTCGGCATCATCAAGAACTATGGCCTTGAACTCCTCATTACGCTTCCTAATCAAGTCCACGGTGGTTTACTCAGCCTCACAGGATCGATGAATCGGAGGCATTGCGGGCTCTTGGGGTGGAGTATTTAAATTCGGGAATGGTTGGACAGCCGGGTTGGTTCGGGCATATTATGCGACCCACTCATTCATCATGGTGAAGAAGGCTTGTTTCGCCCCTTCATTTTGATTATTCGCGGATGATCGAGGCTCAGCAGGCGGTGTCCCTTGCGCAGAGCAGCCGCTACACTTTCAACGTCATCCGCCAAGGGTCTCTACCCGGGTTCCATTGCTAATCAAAACAAAAATTCCAACCGTCAAGTCATCACATTATTAAGCGCTAACAATTTGGCATGTATAGCTAGACTCACACGCGCTATGGTAGTCCTAGAACCGACTAAACCATAGCTCTGATACCAATAAAATTGTAACACCTAACTTCGTGACCGGCGTCGATTGTCGGACACGGCGGTTAACGGCCAAACCCTCTCAAGATACCAACCAATTTGACATTACCAGTCAGTCTGGAAAACTGCGTCACCGTCACCTTAAAATCATATCTCGAGTTTCAAAACTCGGAAACTGGTTTCGTAAATTTTCCTGAATTTAGACTCATATACCCATCCATGGATTTATTTTTAGAATTTTGGTTGGGCCAATTGGTACAGTTTATTAGTTAAAGTCACCTATGTTACAGGGACCGACTGCTCTGACCTTCGCGTTTACAACTTGAATATCTCTCTGTACAGGGCTTTAATACTGGTGCCGTTTGTTTCTAATGAAACTAGACTCAAAATTGAATCTGTAAATATAAGGCATGACTCCTAATTCTTTCTGGATAATTTATGGTAAATTTTCAAAGTCGCAACAGGGGACCCAGAAACCGTTCTGGCCCTGTCTCACGAGAACCTTAATATTTCTCAGTATACTGCTCATATGGTTGTTTCGTTTCGTCCATATAGAAATAGATTCATCAAGGTTCAGTTCCATAATTTACTCACTATTTAATTCTACTTCTACTATTTTTAGTGATTTTTCAATCTCATCTCACTGCTGCTGTCCGCAACAGTTACTGCAGTAGACTATGCCAATTTCATGAATTTTTCCTTGGCCTTAATCATCCATCATACATGACACAAATTATGGCCACCTTATCAAAATTTGAGTTTCTAAGACTCGTGGCTATAGGTTCTAGCATCCCACTCGACAACCACATAGGCCATTTTCACATGGCTTAAAGTTTACAACCCACAATTCGACAAAATATAATAGCCTATACATGCCAAATGTTCTTCAACAACAAAAACAATACCACAAGATTTCAGCCGGTGTGATGACTTCAACGACGGTCCCGATCACGCAAACAATACGAGTCCGAGAGACCTAAAATGGGTGACAAGAAAAACACTGAGTGAGTTTACAACTCAGTAAGTCATAAGCATTCATCAATCCACTGATAAAGTTACTACTACATGTACAACGAATGAGGCTAGGTACTCGTCCATATCGAATCTATACCATAATACCTCGGACCTTTCGGTCCAATCTCGTACCAATTCATACATCCACATTTCATATTCTACACAACAAGACAATCGAAGCATTTTTACACATTAACTCATTTTCCAGCACAACCATACAATTTCAATCATCACATAGATTTAAGGCTTACCAATTTCAATCCCCAAGCATGAACGAATTCTCTATTCGTCATGAGCTCGAGGTACTTACCCGATCCGCTGTCCATACTCAATTCAATGGAGACACACCTTCCATATATATAGCGTACGCACACACAGTGCTTACTACTCGATTTCGCACACTTAGTGCCACGCAAATTTAAGCCCGCACACATAGTGCCATACCCTTCGAGCTCGCACACCCAGTGCCGTATTTTTCCAGCATGCACACTTAGTGCCATATATTTCCAGCACGCACACTTAGTGCCATATATTTCCAGCACGCACACTTAGTGCCATATATTTCCAGCACGCACACTTAGTGCCAATCTCGTCACCATACACACGTATTGCCCGCACACATAGTGCCGAAAGCAAACTTTCTACACATTCCACTATTTCTTTTACATTCAACAATTATCCTCATTCCATACACATACAATTTCATTTATACATATATAGCATTCCATTAAACACAATTGCATAGATTTTCCAATCATTTAAGCAATATCAAACATATGTGCTTAATGACTTACCTTGTTTGGGGTAGAACGGTTCCAAATCGGCTACTCGTTTGCTTTCTCCTTTCCTTTGTCCAATCTAGTTCCCCTTTGCTCTTGAGCTAAATCAAACAATTTACCTCTCCATCAAACACAAACATACGGCATTCACATGCATTATTATGGTTATTGCCGAATACTTAACACAACTAAGCTGAAAATTTACTCAATCTCATCTTAATTTATTGCTACTTATTTATCAAAGTTTCCAATACAAGGTATTTAACACCTATGCCCATTTGTACCCCATATGGCCGAATGCTTCATTCCTTACCCAATTAACCATCCAACAATTTTTCAGCCTCATTACCACCCTTTTCATGTCTAATTGTTTAAATACTCTCACAAGTACTATTATACATCTCATTAAGCATTAATCATGTTGCAACATAAATTCTATAGCATGGCCGAATACTCATGCACACACACATAACAACAAGAACTCAATGGCACAAAATTTCCTTTTTGTTAAACATTCGAACTTACTCATTTCCATGCTTTCATCACAACAACATCAAAACACTCACCAAGGAAAACAACATGCATGGCCGAATTTTAACTCACCTAACAACTTAGTTTCGATTTGAGATTCAAGGAAAATTTTGAACCAATCCTCCAAATCATGCATGCATTTTCAAGAGTGGCATAAAACATACCTTCTTGTATCAAAACACCTTAGTCTAGTAAGCTCCCATGGCTTATTTTCTCAAGCTTTTCCCCCTTTCTTCTTAGTATATTCGCCAAGCAAGGAGAAAATGAGAGAATGAACACCCTTTTTTTTTTTTCTTTCTTTCTTTGCTTTTGTTTCTCTCATGTACTGCAAGGGGGGGAAAGCATCCACACTCTTTTTTTTTGTTATCATCATTTTCTTTTTCCATTTCTTTAATGCTAACTTTCTTATTTTATTGTTTCCTACATGCATCACTAGTCTAACATGTTGGAGACATGTTTCCACCATAGCATGGCCGGCCATCATGCTTCATTTTGGCTAATTTGACATGCAAGGACAACACTTTCCCACATGTATTAATAGGCCACCTTACATTTGCCTAGCACATTTCTAAATTTTCTCACATAAGTCCTATTTGATAAAAATTCACTTACAATTAACAAAATCCAAACATGAAATTTTCACACATGCATATATACATATAATGAGCATCAATTATGATGGTTAATTATTATTATGACTCGGTTTAGTGGTCCCAAAACCACTTTCCGACTAGGGTCAATTTAGGGATGTCACAACTCTCCCCTACTTAAGAAATTTTCGTCCTCGAAAATCTTACCGGTAAATAGGCTCGGGTATCGCTCTTTCATAGAGTCCTCCAGTTCCCAAGTGGCTTCTTCCATTCCGTGTTTATGCCACAACACCTTCACTAACGGGATTTTCCTATTGCGCAACTCTTTTACTTCACGCCTCATAATGTGAACCGGTTTCTCTTCATAGCTCAAATTAGGCTGAATCTCAATCTCAGAGGGAGCAATTACGTGCGATGGATCAGACCTATATCGTCAAGCATCGAGACATGAAAACGTTGTGAATCCTTTCGAGCTCGAGGGCAAAATTAATCGATATGCGATCGCCCAATTCGTTCGGATACTTCATATGGCCCGATGAACCTCGGACTCAATTTGCCCTTACGACCAAATCTAAGCACCTTCTTCCAAGGTGAAACTTTGAGAAAGACCTTGTCTCCAACACGATATTCAATATCTTTTCTTTTCAAATCCGCATCGACTTTTGGCGATCCGGCGACTTTCAAACTTTCACGAATTACTCGAACTTTTGCTCGGCATCCTTAACCAAATCAACCAAAGAATTTACCTTCACTAAGTTCAGGTCCAAAATAATGGGGTGCGGCATTTACGACCGTATAAAGCCTCGTAAGGCGCCATCTTAATACTTGATTGAAAGCTATTGTTGTGCGAATTCAATCAAAGGCGATACTGCTCCCATGAACCACTAAACTCAAGGATGCAACATCTCAACATATCCTCGAGTATTTGAATTATCCGTTTGGATTGACCATCGGTTTGGGGGTGAAAAGTGCTAAAATGCGTTTGGTACCCAAAGCCTCTTGCAATTTCTTCCAAAACCGCGACGTAAATCTTGGGTCTCTATCCGACCACGATAGAAATAGGTACCCCATGCAATCGAACAATTTGGGAGGCGTATAATTACGCCAACTTATCGAGCGTAAAATCCGTGCGGACAGGATAAAATGAGCGACTTGGTCATCTATCAACAATGACCCAAACCGAGTCTTTCTTATTACGAGTCAATGGTAACCCGGACACAAAGTCCATTGTTACTCGATCCCATTTCCATTCGGGTATCATGATCGGCTGAAGTAATCCCGATGGCACTTGATGTTCCGCTTTCACTTGTTGACATATCAGACACCTTGAAACAAATTCAGAAATGTCTCGTTTCATACCGGGCCACCAAAATTGGCGTTTCAGGTCATTGTACATTTTAGTACTACCCGGGTGGATTGACATTCGACTACAATGGGCTTCATTTAGAATTATCGAAATAAGTTCCGAATTCTTTGGAACACAGACGACTTCGAACCTCAAACAATCGTCATTATCAATTTGAAACTCGATTCCTTGTTCGAACACACTCACCCGTTTTGCAAGCAACTCCTCATCAACTTTACGAGCTTCACGAATTTGATGAGCCAATAATGGTTTGGCCTTTAATTCGCTACTAACACATTGTCGGGTAGAATAGACAAGTGTACATTCATCGTCAGAAAGCAAGCGGTGATTTCGACTTAAGGCATCCGCAACCACATTAGCCTTTCCGGGTGATAATCAATGACGAGTTCATAATCTTTTAACAACTCGAGCCATCGTCTTTGTCGCAGATTTAAGTCTCTCTCGAGTCATCAAATATTTGAGACTTTTGTGATCCGAATACACATGGCACTTCTCACCAAATAAGTAATGTCGCCATATCTTTAAAGCGAACACGATGGCGACCAATTCGAGATCATGGGTTGGATAATTTTTCTCATGTGGCTTTAATTGTCTCGACGCATAGGCCACAACTCGCCCTTCTTGCATCAATACGCAACCCAACCCAAGTAGGGATGCGTCACTATAAATGACAAACTCTTTGCCCGATTCGGGTTGCACTAGAATTGGGGCTTCATCAAATAAGCTTTCAGTTGATCGAAACTTTTCGACATTTCTCCGTCCATTCGAACTTAACATCCTTTTGGAGTAACCGTCATTAGGCGTGGCTATCGTCGAGAAACCTTTACAAATCGTCGGTAATAACCGCAAGCCCCAAAAGCTCCTAACCCGGTAACATTCCTTGGTGGTTTCCAATCGACTATGTCCAAAATTTTGTTCGGGTCCACCACGACACCGATCTGAACACCACGTGCCCCAAAAGCTAACCTCTTTCAACCAAAATTCACATTTATGAACTTTGCGTATAACTGCTTATCTCGTAAGATTTGTAACACTAGCCTCAAGTGTTCAGCATGTTCAGTTTCATCTCTCGAATAGACCAAAATGTCATCGATAAATACAACTACGAACCGATCCAAGTATGGCCTGAAAATTCTATTCATTAAATCCATAAACACCGTAGGGCATTAGTGAGCCCAAACGGCATCACCAAGAATTCAGAGTGACCATACCTCATTCTAAAAGCGGTTTTGGGTATGTCCGATTCTGGACCCTCAACCGATAGTACCCGACCTCAAATCTATCTTTGAAAACACCGAGGCTCCCTTTAATTGATCAAACAAATCGTCAATTCGTGGCAATGGATATTTATTCTTTATCGTCACTTTATTGAGTTGGCGATAGTCGATGCACAACCTCATGGTTCCGTCCTTCTTCTTCACAAACAATACAAAGTCGCCCCATGGAGAAAAACTTCGGTCGAGCGAAACCTCTATCCGTCAATTCTTGCAATTGAACCTTCAATTCCTTTAATTCCGTTAATGCCATACGATACGGGCTATTGAAATCGGCGTAGTACCCGTACAACCGATGCGAATTCCACTTCTCGAACCGGTGGCAATCCCGATAACTCCTCGGAAAAACATCCGAATACTCACAAACCACTGTACCGATTCGAGTTTCCTTTCGTCTCTTTACTTCCAAACACATACGCAAGGTATGTTTCACACCCTTTTCACATACCTCCGAGCGGTCATAGAAGATATTATCATTGGCGCTCCTTTTAAATCGATGACTCGACTCGGACTACCTCATTATTTGCACTCCTCAAATCAATGGTTTTCCTTTTGCGATCCACCACGCATCATGTACGGTCACCAATCCATACCAAGAATAACATCGAATTCATTAAATGGTAGAAGCATCGGATCGGTAGGAAAGCGATTCTCGAATTATTAGGGGCATCTCTTGCACACTTTATCAACGAGCACGTATTGACCCAAAGGGTTTGACACTCGAATTACGAACTCGATGAGACTCAGCGGTGAGAGTCTTCTTGGATGCTAAGGTTTCACATACATATGAGTGAGTAGAGCGGGGTCAATCAATGCAATCACAATAGTATCAAAGAGAGTAAAAGTACCAGTGATAACGTCAGGGGAGGATGCCTCCTCTCGTGCGCGGATGGCATATGCTCTAGCAGGAGCACGGGTCTCGGATCGGACAGCCGTATTAGAGGCTCCTCTCTGATTACCACCCCTACCTCCAGCCGTCGTTCCACTAGGTCTTGCACCTTGCGTCTTATTCCTCTCATCTAGCTCCGTGCAATCTCTAATGAAGTGGTCCTTCGAACCGCATCCATAACAGGCCCTATTAACAGACTTACCCCAACATTCACCTAGGTGTCGTCTTCCACATTGGGGGCATTCAGGTCTCTCTTGACGATTATTGCCCACACTAGCTACTGAAGTAGCTCGGGAGTCCGTCAATGGTCTGGCTCTAATGGAAATTCCCAGATCGTCCTCGACTTCTCTGGTGTCCTCCACGAACCTCTTTACAGCCGAGAACGGAGCTTTACTCGTCGATCTTTTACGGTAATCTCTTGCTTCAAATTCAGCCTTCTTCTTCTCCTTCCCAAGTTCTTCCGCCTTGCAGGCTCGTTCGACTAGTGTCACGAACTCCTTTATCTCTAAAATTCCCACTAGTAACTTTAACTCTTCATTCAATCCTTCTTCAAATCTTTTGCACATCGCAACCTCATCAGCCACACACTCCGAGCATACCGACTAAGTCTTATGAACTCATGTTCAGTATTCGATCTGGTCATCCGGCCTTGCTTGAGTTCCAAGAATTCCTTACGCTTCGATCGATGAACTGTTGACTAATGTATTTCTTTCGAAATTCGGATTGGAAGAAATCCCAAGTAACTCGTTCATTTGGGACTATGGAAATTAAAGTCCTCCACCAATAGTAAGCTGAGTCTCGTAACAAGGATATAGCACACTTAAGACATTCATCGGGTGTGCATGACAGTTCATCTAACACTCTAATGGTGTTATCGAGCCAGAACTCGGCCTTTTCGGCATCATCAGTAACTATGGCCTTGAACTCCTCGGCCCCACGCTTCCTAATCAAGTCCACAGGTGGTTTACTCACCTCACGGGATCGATGAATCGGAGGCATTGCGGGCTCTTGGGGTGGAGTATTTAAATTGGGAATGGTGGACAGCCGGGTTGGTTCGGGCATATTGCGCGACCCACTCATTCATCATGGTGAAGAAGGCTTGTTTCGCCCCTTCATTTTGATTATTCGCGGATGATCGAGGCTCAGCAGGCGGTGTCCCTTGCGCAGAGCAGCCGCTACACTTTCAACGTCATCCGCCAAGGGTCTCTCTACCGGGTTCCATTGCTAATCAAAACAAAAATTCCAACCGTCAGAAGTCATCACATTATTAAGCGCTAACAATTTGGCATGTATAGCTAGACTCACACGCGCTATGGTAGTCCTAGAACCGACTAAACCATAGCTCTGATACCAATAAAATTGTAACACCCCTAACTCGTGACCGGCGTCGATTGTCGGACACGAGGGTTAACGCCAAACCCTCTCAAGATACCAACCAATTTGACATTACCAGTCAGGCTGGAAAACTGCGTCACCGTCACCTTAAAAATCATATCTCGAGTTTCAAAACTCGGAAACTGGTTTCGTAAATTTTCCCTGAATTTAGACTCATATACCCATCCATGGATTTATTTTTAGAATTTTTGGTTGGGCCAATTGGTACAGTTTATTAGTTAAAGTCACCCATGTTACAGGGACTGACTGCTCTGACCTTCGCGCGTTACAACTTGAATATCTCTCTGTACAGGGCTTTAATACTGGTGCCGTTTGTTTCTAATGAAACTAGACTCAAAATGGAATCTGTAAATATAAGGCATGACTCCTAATTCTTTCTGGATAATTTATGGTAAATTTTCAAAGTCGCAACAGGGGACCCAGAAACCGTTCTGGCCCTGTCTCACGAGAACCTTAATATTTCTCAGTATACTGCTCATATGGTTGTTTCGTTTCGTCCATATAGAAATAGATTCATCAAGGTTCAGTTCCATAATTTACTCACTATTTAATTCTACTTCTACTATTTTTAGTGATTTTCAATCTCATCTCACTGCTGCTGTCCGCAACAGTTACTGCAGAGACTATGCCAATTTCATGAATTTTTCCTTGGCCTTAATCATCCATCATACATGACACAAATTATGGCCACCTTATCAAAATTTGAGTTTCTAAGACTCGTGGCTATAGGTTCTAGCATCCCACTCGGCGACCACATAGGCCATTTTCACATGGCTTAAAGTTTACAACCCACAATTCGACAAAATATAATAGCCTATACATGCCAAATGTTCTTCAACAACAAAACAATACCACAAGATTTCAGCCGGTGTGATGACTTCAACGACGGTCCCGATCACGCAAACAATACGAGTCCGAGAGACCTAAAATGGGTGACAAGAAAAACACCGAGTGAGTTTACAACTCAGTAAGTCATAAGCATTCATCAATCCATCGATAAAGTTACTACTACATGTACAACGAATGAGGCTAGGTACTCGTCCATATCGAATCTATACCATAATACCTCGGACCTTTCGGTCCAATCTCGTACCAATTCATACATCCACATTTCATATTCTACACAACAAGACAATCAAGCATTTTACACATTAACTCATTTTCCAGCACAACCATACAATTTCAATCATCACATAGATTTAAGGCTTACCAATTTCAATCCCCAAGCATGAACGAATTCTCTATTCGTCATGAGCTCGAGGTACTTACCGATCCGCTGTCCATACTCAATTCAATGGAGACACACCCTCCATATATATAGCGTCACGCACACACAAGGCTTACTACTCGATTTCGCACACTTAGTGCCACGCAAATTTAAGCCCGCACACATAGTGCCATACCCTTGAGCTCGCACACCCAAAGTCAGTATTTTTCCAGCATGCACACTTAGTGCCATATATTTCCAGCACGCACACTTAGTGCCATATATTTCCAGCACGCACACTTAGTGCCATATATTTCCAGCACGCACACTTAGTGCCAATCTCGTCACCATACACACGTATTGCCCGCACACATAGTGCCGAAAGCAAACTTTCTACACATTCCACTATTTCTTTTACATTCAACAATTATCCTCATTCCATACACATACAATTTCATTTATACATATATAGCATTCCATTAAACACAATTGCATAGATTTTCCAATCATTTAAGCAATATCAAACATATGTGCTTAATGACTTACCTTGTTTGGGGTAGAACGGTTCCAAATCGGCTACTCGTTTGCTTTCTCCTTTCCTTTGTCCAATCTAGTTCCCCTTTGCTCTTGAGCTAAATCAAACAATTTACCTCTCCATCAAACACAAACATCGGCATTCACATGCATTATTATGGTTATTGCGAATACTTAACACAACTAAGCTGAAAATTTACTCAATCTCATCTTAATTTATTGCTACTTATTTATCAAAGTTTCCAATACAAGGTATTTAACACCTATGCCCATTTGTACCCCATATGGCTCGAATGCTTCATTCCTTACCCAATTAACCATCCAACAATTTTTCAGCCTCATTACCACCCTTTTCATGTCTAATTGTTTAAATACTCTCAAGCTCATTCACAAGTACTATTATACATCTCATTAAGCATTAATCATGTTGCAACATAAATTCTATAGCATGGCCGAATACTCATGCACACACACATAACAACAAGAACTCAATGGCACAAAATTTCCTTTTGTTAAACATTCGAACTTACTCATTTCCATGCTTTCATCACAACAACATCAAAACACTCACCAAGGAAAACAACATGCATGGCGAATTTTAACTCACCTAACAACTTAGTTTCGATTTGAGATTCAAGGAAAATTTTGAACCAATCCTCCAAATCATGCATGCATTTTCAAGAGTGGCATAAAACATACCTTCTTGTATCAAAACACCTTAGTCTAGTAAGCTCCCATGGCTTATTTTCTCAAGCTTTTCCCCCTTTCTTCTTAGTATATTCGCCAAGCAAGGAGAAAATGAGAGAATGAACACCCTTTTTTTTTCTTTCTTTCTTTGCTTTTGTTTCTCTCATGTACGGCAAGGGGGGGGAAAGCATCCACACTCTTTTTTTTTGTTATCATCATTTTCTTTTTTTTCCATTTCTTTAATGCTAACTTTCTTATTTTATTGTTTCCTACATGCATCACTAGTCTAACATGTTGGAGACATGTTTCCACCCATAGCATGGCCGGCCATCATGCTTCATTTTGGATAATTTGACATGCAAGGACAACACTTTCCCACATGTATTAATAGGCCACCTTACATTTGCCTAGCACATTTCTAAATTTTCTCACATAAGTCCTATTTGATAAAAATTCACTTACAATTAACAAAATCCAAACATGAAATTTTCACACATGCATATATACATATAATGAGCATCAATTATGATGGTTAATTATTATTATGACTCGGTTTAGTGGTCCCGAAACCACTTTCCGACTAGGGTCAATTTAGGGATGTCACATGATTGAAAACTATTGTTGTAAGCGAATTCAATCAAAGGTAAATACCGTTCCCATGAACCACTGAACTCGAGGATGCAACATCTCAACATATGCTCAAGTATCTGAATTATCCGCTCGGATTGACCATCGGTTTGAGGGTGAAAAGCGGTGCTAAAATGCAACTTGGTGCCCAAGGCTTCTTGCAATTTCTTCCAAAATCGCGAGGTGAATCTCGAATCTCTATTCGATACAATAGAAATAGGTACCCGTGTAATCTCACAACTGAGAAACATACAATTCAGCAAGTTTATCCAATGAAGAGTCCGTGACGTGCGGGATAAAGTGAGCCGACTTAGTCGATCTATCAACAACAACCCAAATCGCATCCTTTTACTTGCGACAATGGCGGTCCGGACACAAAGTCCATTGTGACTCGATCCGTTTCCACTCGGGTATCGTAATCGGTGAAGTAATCTCAAGGCACTTGATGTTCCGCTTTCACTTGTTGACATATTAAACATCTCGAAACAAAGTCGGAGTTGTCTCGTTTCATACCATGCCACCAAAACCGACGTTTGAAATCGTTGTACATCTTCGTACTTCCCGGGTGGATTGCCATTCGGCTACAATGGGCTTCATTCAGAATTATCGAAATAAGTTCTGAATTTCTTGGAATACACAAACTATTTTTGAACCTCAAACAATCGTCATCATCAACTTGAAACTCTGATTCCACCTTCGGAACACATTCAGCCCGTCTTGCAACCAACTTATCATCGACTTTCTGAGCTTCACGAATTTGACGAATCAATGATGGTTTGGCCTTTAATTCGGCTACTAACACATTGTCGGGTAGAATAGACAAGTGTACATTCATCGCTCGTAAAGCAAACAGTGATTTCCGGCTTAAGGCATCCGCAACCACATTAGCCTTTCCCGGGTGATAATCAATGACAAGCTCATAATCTTTTAACAACTCGAGCCAACGTCTTTGTCGCAGATTTAAGTCTCTTTGAGTCATCAAATATTTGAGACTTTTGTGATCCGAATACACATGGCACTTCTCACCAAATAAGTAATGTCGCCATATCTTTAAGGTGAATACGATGGCGACCAACTCGAGATCATGGGTGGGATAATTTTTCTCATGTGGCTTTAATTGTCTCGGCGCGCAGGCCACAACTCGACCTTCTTGCATCAAGACGCAACCTAACCCAAGTAGGGAGGCGTCACTATAGATGACAAACTCTTTGCCGATTCGGGCTGCACTAATCTGGAGCTTCCGTCAAATGAGTTTTCAATTGATCGAAACTTTTCGACACTTTTCCGTCCATTCAAACTTGACATCTTTACAAGCGGTTTAAGTCATGGGTGTGGCTATCATCGAGAATCCTTTTACAAACCGTCGGTAGTAACCGCAAGTCCCAAAAAGCTCGAACCTCAAGAATATTTCTGAGGCTTCCGTTAAGTATGGCTGAAATTTTACTCGGGTCAACTCGAATACCCGATCGAGATACCACATGACCCAAGAAGCTAACCTCTCTTAACCGAACTCACACTTGCGAACTTAGCATATAACCGCTTATCCGTAATATTTGCAACACTAATCTCGGTGCTCGCATGTTCGGTCTCATCTCTTGAATAGACCAAGATGTCGTCAATGAACACAACTACTGAACGATCCAAGTGCGGTCCGAAGATCCGATTCATCAAATCCATAAATACCGCAGGGCATTAGTGAGCCCAAACGGCATCACTAAGAACTCGTAGTGACCATATCTCGCTCAAGGCGGTTTTGGGTATATCCGATCTCGATTCATGAATCGATAATAGCCCGATCTCAAATCTATTTTTGAGAACACCGAGGCTCCCTTCAGTTGATCGAACAAATCATCGATCTGCGATAACGGATATTTGTTCTTTATTGTCACTTTATTAAGTCGACGATAGTCGATGCACAACCTCATGGTTCCGTCCTTCTTTTCACAAACAACACCGGTGCATCCCAAGGTGAAAAACTTCGGCGAGCAAAACCTCTATCCACCAACTCTTGCAACCGAGCTTTCAACTCCTTTAATTCCGTTGGTGCCATACGATCTGAGCTATCGAAATCGGTGTGGTCCTGGTATAAGCTCAATACCAAACTCTACCTCCGAACAGTGGCAAACCCGTAATTCTTGGAAAAACATCCGGTATTCACAAACCACCGCGCAGATTCGGTTTTATTTCTAACTCCTTATCATCAAGTACATACGCAAGGCATGCTTCGCACCCTTTTCTTACATATTTCTAGGCCAACATTGATGATATTACAGTTGGCAACCCCTTCAAGTCCGTAGACTCAATTCGAATCATCTCGTTATTTGTGCACCTCAAATCAATAGTCTTGCTTTTGCAATTCACAACCGCATCATGCACGGTCAACCAATCTAAACCGAGTATAACATCAAATTCGTCAAACGGCAACAGCATCAAGTCCGCCGGAAAATAGGAATCTCGAATTACTAGGGGGCATTTCTTACACACTTTGTCGACGAGCACGTAACGACCCAAGGATTTGACACCGAATTACGAACTCGATGAGACTCAATAGGTAAAGTCTTACTGGATGCTAAGGTTTCGCATATATAAGAATGAGTAGAACCAGGGTCAATCAAAGCAATCACATTAGTATCAAAGAGAGTGAAAGTACCGGTAATAACATCTGGCGAGGAAGCATCCTCACGTGCGTATGGCATAAGCCCTAGCAGAGCGCGCGCGGATCTGGTCGTAGCATCTCTAGATCCTCTCGACCACCACTTGTAT
The DNA here is from genome assembly GCF_025698485.1 of Gossypium arboreum. Lineage (NCBI taxonomy): Eukaryota > Viridiplantae > Streptophyta > Magnoliopsida > Malvales > Malvaceae > Gossypium > Gossypium arboreum. The sequence continues at coordinate 12,892,673 of NC_069071.1, forward strand.
TGCCGTATTTCTAGATGGTCTACCTCGAGCCGTGGTAGCGCTTCGGTTTCCCACTCGATCTACATTCTGCTTCGGACAACCTCGGGCAATCTTTAATGAAGTGGTCGACTGATCCGCACTTGTAACAGGAGCGGTCACGGAATCTACAACTCCTAGAATGCCATTTGCCACAATATTGGCACTCCGTTCTATCTCGATGATCATTGCCAACACTGGTGATCGAAGTGACTCGCGTGCCCATAGGGGGTCGATCGCGGTCTCGTCTAGTAAAGCCCAAAGTGTCTCTAGATCGGCCTAAGCCATCTCTAAATTTCTTTGATGACTGTGGGAAGGGCTTCCCAAGACCTCTTCTGAAACTCCTTGCTCCCACTTCACTTTCCTTTTCTCCATCTTGAGCTCCTCGGCTTTGCCTTCGCTCGACAAGAGCCACAAACTCTCGGATTTCCAAAATGCCAACATACAGCTTTATATCATCATTCAGTCCATCTTCGAAGCGTTTACACATCACAGCTTCTGAAGAAATGCATTCTCGCGCGTACCGGCTAAGCCTCACAAACTTTCGTTCATAGTCGGTAACCGACATGGAACCTTGTTTAAGTTCAAGAAATTCCTTCCGTTTTTGATCCATGAATCTCTGACTGATATACTTTTTCCGAAACTCAGTTTGGAAAAACTCCTAAGTTACTTGCTCTCGGGGTACAACAGAAGTCAGAGTACTCCACCAATAGTAGGCAGAATCACGTAGCAAGGAGATAGTACACTTTAGACATTCATCGGGCGTACAAGATAGCTCATCGAGTACCCGGATAGTGTTGTCCAACCAAAATTCAGCTTGCTCGGCATCATCGCTATCTGTAGCTTTAAATTCAGTAGCCCCATGTTTTCGGATTCTATCAACTGGGGGCTTATTCGACCTTATTTGGTCGATTCTGGGAGGCATCGTAGGTCTGGGGTTGTATTAGTCGGGAATGGAGGTTGTGGAACAGTAGTATTAGTTCGAATGTATTGGTTAAACCAATCATTCATCACGCTATAAAAGGCTTGCCTAGCCTCATCATTCGGATTGCTAGCAATAGGTTGAGAGTCCACCGTGCTGTCCCTTGTCGGGAGCAGCGCCACACTCTCCACATCATCACTATCGCTTCGGTTGGGATCGGGATCCATTACTATAAATAAACACAAATTCAAACGTCGAAATCACCACACTATCAAATAATCACATAAAATGGCATGTATAGCTAGACCCAAACGCATTACGGTAGTCCTAGAATCGACTAAACCGTAGCTCGATACCAATAAAATTGTAACACCCGTGCAGAGTCCGTTCTATCGAGTCGAACACAAGGTGCACACAAACTTAACTTAATCATTTTCACCGTCCATTTAAAAATTTCCAGATAAGCTGGTTACTGCGTCACTTTTGCCTTAAAAATCATATCTTGAGTTTCAAAACTTGAAAATCAGTTTCGTAATTTTTCCTCGAAACTAGACTCATATGTCCATATACAGATTTTTTTCTAGAATTTTTGGCCGAGCCAATTAGTAAAGTTTATTAGTTAAAGTCTCCCCTATTCCAAGGTTCGACTACACTGAAGTTTATGCATTAGGAATTGGATATCTTCCGGTACAGGTCTTCAATACTGATGCTGTTTGTTTCTTTAGAAACTAGACTCAAATAGGAATCTATAAATATATGGCATGACTCCTAATCATCTCTGGTTAATTTAAAATGAATTTCCAAAGTCGGAACAGGGGATCCAGAAACCGTTCTGGTCCTGTTTCACGAGAACTTTAATATCTCTTAACATATAACTCATATGACAGTTTCGTTTCTTCCATATGAAAGTAGATTCATCAAGGTTCATTTAAATAATTTATTCACTATTTAATTCCATTCCTACAAATTTTAATGATTTTTCAAATGCTCACCACTGCTGCTGTCCGTATCTGTTTTCAAGGTAAACTTTACCTATTTCGTGGTTTCCATGGACCAACTAGAGTTTTGTCATACATAGGTCCACATATACTCATATTTAGCCATTCCAATGGCTGATCATTTGCCTAACACTTCCATTCCAGTCCATGCTCACATCATGAAACCATACATATATACATAAACACAAATAGTCTAATGCCATACCCCACTTTTATGAGCCATTTTCGCATGGCTGTACACACATACATCACAAAACGTATTTGAAAAACAGCAAAGGGTAGTCCTATACATGCCATATCCGGAGTTCAACTAAAATAATTCCAAAAGGGCTTTGATAGTGTGGATGACTTCGACTTTGATGATCCCAAATTCGATAGCTAACGAGCAAAATCTATAAAACAGAGAAACAGAGAAACGGAGTAAGCAATTTATGCTTAGTAAGTTTGAGCAAGGGATTCCAGCACAACAAAAGCATAGCAATCATATAGCTAACGGATAATTTCGTATGCACAAATTCTCAATGTCATACTTATTTCACATTCCAACCCCTATATTCATACATAAGGGATCATCTTAGCCAAATACCGGAAGCTCATTACTCGATTGAGCGAATATCATTCGAAGGGAATCAACTAATTTCAAGCACATATGAACATACCTCATTGCTGGAATTTTTCAAGCGTATTAACTGAAATTTTTACAGCAAGAACGCTCGTTCTCGAATCACGTACCTTCGAATTTAACCGGATATAACGACTAGCTCAAATGCCTTGGGACAAACCCGTTATAGTAACTCGCATACGAATACCTTCGGGACTTAACCGGGTTTAGTAACTCGCACAAATGCCTTGAGCTTAACCCGGATTTATTAACTCGCACGAACGCCTTGAATCTTAGTCCGGATATGGTCACTTAACACAAAGCCTTCGGGACTTAGCCGGACATCATTCAAATAGCCAAGCACAATTATCAATAAATCATGACACATTCAGTATTTCATTCTCATTAGCAAAATTCAAACACAAGTCACTTATCACATTTGCAATTTCGGCTCAATAGCCACACACAAAGAGCATGATCTAATCAAATCATAATCTAAGTTCCATTACTCGAGAACTTACCTCGGGCGTGGTCGAGCGATTTCGACGGCTATTCGATGACTTTTCCTTCCCTTATCGGATTTAGCTCCCTTTGCTCTTGAGCTTAATTTAACAAATAAATTGGTTTTATCATTTGAGCATCGAAAGAGGAATTCAAGGTACTTAGCCCACATATTTTCATTAGACATTACAGTCACATATGTACGAAATCATGAATCAACTCAACACATTAGTTAGTACTCTCCTTAGCCGGATTTTCTAAGCCAAGAATAGGCATCAATATGCTTGCCTCTAACCGAATGCATGCATACCATTTCCCTCATGTGGCGAATATGCATGTCCATGTTGAGGCCAATTATACACTTAATACCACACAAAAAAACAACATACATTTTACTAACTAACGCATTCCATATTGTAACTCAATACACATCTATCATTTCCTTCATAACCAAACATCATCACAAGCAAATATACACCTTGAAATAGTATACATGTCATACCAATACATCATGTGCAAACATATATTCATGTAGGTGCAAGGGCGAATCTCAAGTTGCTTATATCCAAATATAAACACATATCCAAAGCTCAAATCTTACTTACCATGCAACATGCATGAATCGTACTTATGGATATACCATGGCGAATACACCACCACACCATACCGTTTCAATTTGGTCATGGTTAAACAAAGAACTTAGTATCTCATTCAAAAATGCTAAAAGAAAATCTAAGAGTCCTCAATCCCCATCACATGTATCATTATCAAGCTTGATATTTAGCATGCAATGGCATTAACACCACATCCACTTTGGCGAATATCATTCCATGACATAGCAAAGATTTGAACCATGGGCTAATAAAACATCATGCTAGCAACTAAAAACATGCATGAATCCCATGGCACAACCTCAAACATACCTTAATCTTGACACAAGTATGGCCAAACTTCCTCCTAATCCCCTCCAAACCAAGCATGAAGCAAGAACCCTTCCTTCTTCCTTAGAATTTCAGCTCAAAGAAAATGAAAAAAGATGAACAACAATTTTTTCTTCTCTTTTCCTCTACTCACGGCAATGGGGAGGGGAGAGCCTTCACACACAATTTTTTTATTTTTTATTACCCATGCATCTTATTTTATTTCTCCTTACATAATGCACTTACAAAACATGTTTCATGACATGTCTTGCCCATATTTCCTTGTCATGGCGGCCACTAGCTATTAGGGGAAATTTGACATGCAAGTCCATTGTTTTGCATGCATGCTTTAAATTAGTCATCACACATTTCCCCATCATACTTTCAAAGTTTTCTACTAGGTCCTTTCTAGTGAAATTCACATTTATAACTCTAAATTAAAACATCAAAAATGTCACACATGAGTTAACACATATTATAGGCAATAAAATAAATATTAAATTATTTTCATGCCTCGGTTTTGTGGTCCCGAAACCACATTCCGACTAGGGTCGTTTTAAGGCTGTCACAAAGAGGGTGTTAGTTACACACCTGTTTGTGACGATATGCTGACGAGATCCACACACGAACCGCCTACAATTGGATTACTAACACGTTAATCTAACTATTCAAATACAAAATACGTATTAACCCCTTACAATATTTGGCCAACCACACCTACAGGTCATAGTAAGCTTATAAGAAATCAATAAGCAACTCATTAACAAATTTTTGTCAATGTTTACCACATAATCATTATTTCACTGCAAGCTGTCTTCCTGAGCAATAGTCACTAAATCATTTATAACTGGAGCTAAGAAACTCCAAATCAAGTGCCATTAATTTTCCCTGAACATAGACTCATATATCTTCTATCCATAAAATTTTCAGAATTTTTGGTTTAGCCAATCAATACCAGATTTTTCTCAAAGTTTCCCATGTTTCACTGTTTGACTAATTTGACCACTCTTCATTACGAATCAAATTTCTCATTGTACAGAATTCAAAATATGTTCTCGTTTATTCCATTTGAAACTAGACTCATTAAGCTTTAATTACATAATTTATGCAGATTCTAACTCATCTCCCACAATTTGTGGTGATTTTCCAAAGTCACGTTGCTGCTGCTGTCCCAAGCAGATTTATTACCAAATCACTCTTTCACACCTAACTTGCAGGCTTGTTATTTAAACATGTATATCACCAATCAATCATCACATATCTATGATTTTACTTAAGTATAATCTCCATTTCATCATTTTAAAGCACAACATGTTAGCCGATTTTTCCCCTTAGCATCTAAGGCACATGCATTCTCATTTGTTTGGCTCAACTTCACCTATCTTCCATTTTTCATCAAAAGAACATGAAACAACAACCATTTCCTTCATTTTAATTCATGACTAAATGCTCACAACACAACTAAAAGCAAAATATGCTTCAAGAGTTAAGGTAGAATCAAGAAGAACTCATGAGCATCAAGATAGAAGCAAACTACCATGAACTTACCTTCAATTTTCTTCCCCAAGTGACCGAACATTCAAGAGCTTTCTCCTCTCCTTTCTCTTCTCTAACTTTCGGCTATGATGAACAAAGATGGACAAAACTTTATTCTTTTCACCCCTTTTTCTTTTAATAAAATTTCATATTTCATCCATTTAATTCTTTAATACAAAAGACATGAAATGCCCATCATGGAACATTTACCTAACCCATTATCATGGAACATTTACCTAACCCATTATCATGGAATATTTACCTAACCCATTGTCAATTTTTATCAATTTGTACCATGAATTATGGATATCAAGTGCACATATTGTCTACAACAACATGATGGCTGGCCACTTCATGTAAAATGGGAGGTTTGTCATGCAAATCCTCCTATTTTGCACTCCTATTTATTTGGCCACTTCAATTTAGCCTATAGCATTTTCAAACATTTTCACATAGGTCCTATTTCATAATTTCACCCCCTTTTTCTTATGGAACAAAAATTAACTAAAATTGCCGGGTTCTATCTTAAGCTTGGGCCTTCTAGAGGCCCACTAACTAATTAAACTTATGCCAACATTCACAGAATTCCCGAAAATTGGGGTGTTACAAAACAACTCAAATGAACACAAATCGTGGAAAAGTCAAAGTTCCAAAATAGTGGTTGATTCTTGTTAGAAGTCCTTTATGAGTTCAGGTAAGTTCGTAACTTGGTTAATGCAATCAATTACTGTTTCGATAAATTATTATCTATTTGTATATATATGTGAATCAAATTCTTTGGCTTGAAGAAAACGAGTAAGACCATAGTTGAAAGATCTATGGCACTATGCCGAAACTGAATAAGACCATAGTTGAAAGACACTACGGCATCATACCGAAAACGAGTAAGACCATAGCTAAAAGACGCTATGACATCATGAATTAGACAAATAAGACCATGGTTGAAGGACATTATGGAAATATGATGTAAAAATGTATAAGACCATGGTTGAAAGAAACTATAGCATCAAGACGAAAATGTATATGGCCATGGTTGAAAGACACTATGGCATCCTTCAATCATTTGCTATTTAGGTAACATGTTTCAGGTGAGTTATGTATCATAAGTTTAAATGTGAGATGAATGTTTTGACTAGTTTAGATTGTAATGAATATTTATGCCTTGGTGTGATTATATGTTACATGTGTCTGTAAATATGTTAACTAATGATGTTTGTGGTGTTTAGTGAATTAAATAGATATACGAGTATTTTTCAAGTAGGCAATGTTATTCTTTATGGTTCAATGGGTAATTAAGGTTTGAATGAAAAAAAAAAATACATGTACATAAAGAGCTATACTAATGAATGTGTGACATGGAAAGTTGTTATGTGAAACCTAAAGAAAATGTAAGAACATGGTATATGAATGAATGATGTTTGATGAATTTGAAATATTGATATGTCTTATGGCATGCTTTGGTTACTTTATAAGTGCAATGTCTCACTAACTAACTTTGTGAGTAATTGTGTATAGGAAAGGACATATGGCCTATAATAAAAAGGAATCTAATTTGATTGTTTGATTTAATGCATATGGTAAGTTAAGTTCTTAAGTACGAACTTATTAAGCACTGATTGGTTACGTAGTTGTTTCCTCTGTTTTGTATTTTATCGAAAAGCTCAATCGGTTGGAATCTCGTCGGAGTATTGTCAAACTATCCATTCGTCTTATTGGTAGTTTTAGTTAATGGTTATAAGTGGCATGTGATAGGGTTAAAAGATTATTCAAGTGAATTTTCTTGTTTTGACTTGTGCAAAGCTTGGTATGGTTAATGGTGTTAAATAATGGCATGTAAAGAATAGGTGAAAATATGAATGGATGAACCCTTATGCATATTCTATAAATAGTAGATATTACATGGTATGATGGCATGTTTTGGGAATGGTTATTTTGGCATAGTTGGCATAGGTTCTAATTAGGACTTTGAGATGTTGAATGGGACTAAGTTTGAAGTGTGAAATGTGGTGCCTTTGAAAGGCATATTGATTAGACATCGGATGGATTAATTCTTGACATGTTTTAGGTGATTTTGAATGTGATTTAAGTATATGAAAGTAGCTATTGATGATATGGCTTGATGGTTAATAAATGATATTTGAAATGGCTTGTTTTAGGGGTAATTTGGATTGCACACGGCTTGGGACATGGGCTGCCACACGGTCATGTACCACACACGGTCACCCCACATAGTCATGTGTCATTTTAATTTTAGGTGCAGGTTCTACACGGCCAGGCACATGGTCTACAACACAGCCATGTGACCATGGTTCGAATACACACATGGCCTGGCACACGGCCGTGTGACCCAAGTCAGTAAGTTACATAGGTAGACACACGGGTTGGGACACGATCGTGTGTCCCATAATTTGAATCCCCACACAGCTTGGGCAAAGTCATACTATCGTGTGACCTCAGTTTCCCCAAATTCTCAACTTTTCCCAAAACTTTCAAATTTTTTTGAATTGATCCCTGAATGTTTCCAAACTATTTTTAAGTCCCCTTAGGCTTGATTTAAGACCCAAAGATGTATTTTTTCTATGATTGTATTGTGTTATTAGAAGTTAATATGAAATTCGATCTATTATTTTTCTATTTTGAAGTTAAAGGTTCTGTTTTATACTGTAATGCTCTGTAACCCTAATTCGATAATGAGGATGGGTTAAGGGTGTTACATAACACTTCCTCCATCACATCATAGCCCACCCCAAAACAAAAGCATATCGTAATCATATATCATACATATATATATATATATATCATAAATCGTATAACATGCATACACTTATTATGGATCTGAGCATAGTGTGTGGTTTAATTGTAACATATCCTACTTAATAAGCTTACCCATGTATTTTTACGTACTTAAATTTACGCTTTTCTGATCCCATATGATGCCTACGAACCCAAGTTTCGAGTCCCTTAGTGACCCTTAATCAGGCCCAAAATTTGGCCAAAAGGCCCACTGGGCCTAAAAGCTAGCCCAATGTGGTCCACACGACCTACCCACACGGTTTGTAAAATCTCACATGGTCGTGTGGTGTTGGGTATTTTTGAAAATAGCGACTATTTCGTATTTTTCTCTAGTTTCAAGAGATAAATTGGATTAGTTTCACACACATAGTAATTACTTAGCCAAAAGCTTAACCTCTAAAAATGGAGTTTTCTTTATTCTCTTCAAGTGGACAGTGAAGAAAATGAATTATCATCTTTCTCCACTTACTTTAGCTTTTATACTTAGATTAGGTTATAGTTAATCTTGTATAATTATGGTTTAATATACATTGATAATATATTAATTAAAGTTGATGGTATCCACCATCATCATTGTAACGCCCCAATTTTCGGGAATCCTGTGAATGTTGGCATAGGTTTAATTATGTTAGTGGGCCTCTAGATGGCCCAAGCTTAAGATAGAACCCGGTAATTTTAGTTAATTTTTGTTCCATAAGAAAAAAGGAGTGAAATTATGAAATAGGACCTATGTGAAAATGTTTGAAAATGCTATAGGCTAAATTGAAGTGGCCAAATAAATAGGAGTGCAAAATAGGAGGATTTGCATGACAAACCTCCCATTTTACATGAAGTGGCCAACCATCATGTTGTTGTAGACAAATTGATACAAATTGATAATAGGTTAGGTAAATGTTCCATGATAATAGGTTAGGTAAATGTTCCATGATAATGGGTTAGGTAAATGTTTCATGATAAGAATTTCATGTCTTTTGTATTAAAGAATTAAATGGATGAAATATGAAGTTTTATTAAAAGAAAAAGGGGTGAAAAGAACAAAGTTTTGTCCATATTTGTTCATCATAGCTGAAAGTTAGAGAAGAGAAAGGAGAGGAGAAAGCTCTTGAGTATTCGGTCATTAGGAGGAGGAAAATTGAAGGTAAGTTCTTGGTACCTTACTTCTATTTTGAGGTTCATGAGTTCTTCTTGATTCTACCTTAGCTCTTGAAGTATATTTTGATTTTTAGTTGTGTTGTGAGCATTTAGTCATGAATTAAAATGAAGGAAATGGTTGTTGTTTCATGTTCTTTTGATGAAAAATGGAAGATAGGTGAAGTTGAGCCAAACAAATGAGCATGCATGTGCCTTAGATGTTAAAGGGAAAAATCAGCTAACATGTTGTGCTTTAAAATGATGAAATGGAGATTATACTTAAGTAAAATCATAGATATGTGATGATTGATTGGTGATATACATGTTTAAATAACATGCATGCAAGTTATGTGTGAAAGAGTGATTTGGTAATAAATCTGCTTGGGACAGAAGCAGTAACGTGACTTTGGAAAATCACCATAAATTTTGGGAGATGGGTTAGAAGGTGAATAAATTATGTAATTAAAGCTTATTGAGTCTAGTTTCAAATGAAATAAACGAGAACATATTTTGAATTCTGTACAATGAGAAATTTGATTCGTAATGAAGAGTGGTCAGATTAGTCAAACAGTGAAACATGGGAAACTTTACGAAATATCTGGTATTGATTGGCCAAACAAAAAATTCTTAAAATTTTATGAATAGAAGATATATGAGTCTATTTTCAGGGAAAATTAACGGCACTTGATTTGGAGTTTCGTAGCTCCAGTTATAAATGATTTAGTGACTGTTGCTCAGAAAGACAGCTTGCAGTGAAATTATGATTATGTGGTAAACATTGACAAAAATTTGTTAATGAGTTGCTTATTGATTTTTTATAAGCTTACTATGATCTGTAGATGTGGTTGACCGAATATTGTAAGGGGTTAATACGTAGTTTGTATTTGAATAGTTAGATTAACGTGTTAGTAATCCAATTGTAGGCGGTTCGTGTGTGGATCTCGTCAGCATATCGTCGCAAACAAGTGTGTAACTGACACCCTCTTATAGACTAGATTGGCAAAAGCCGAAAAGCCGAAATGCCGAAAAGTCAGTATTTTGGGAATTTGCGAGTGTGCGAATGCTCGTAAAATAGTTGGGTTTGTATATTTGGTAATCTAAAGTAATAAACTGCAGAACTCGCGATTTCGTACATTTTGATAATTTGGGCTTAATGGGCCAAAGATCGGGTTCATGGGCCAACGGGCCCAATTCGTAAGTATCTTGTAAGTGTTCGATAGTACGTAAATAGTTAGGATATGCATGAAAACCCTGAAAGTAGCTAAAATACTATAATACCCCTATGTATGGAAAATTATTGTTATACCCACGGTGCAAAATTACCGTTATACCCGTAGGGTTAATTTTGACCTAAAAGCATAGCGATCGATTACGTATGATGGATGCCATGATTATATATTTGTTGCATGGGGACATGGGTTATATTATGGAGGAAGCGTTACGGTGGCTATGCCACAAATATCGATCTGGTGGCTCGCCACATATATCTGATTCGGTGGCTCGCCACGATTATCTCAGATCTGGTGACTCTGTCACATTATTCGCTCGCAGCCATGCTGCAAATTACGTGGTGTGTAGCGGTTGGGTGGGTCGAGTTGTCTCCCCACACGGTGTAAGGTTGGTATGGGGTGTATACGGTTGGATATGGTTGGGTTTACGCATAAACATGTAATATCTGTTACGTTACATTATGGGCCTATGGGCTTTATTCAATTACATTGCAGGCTAAGGCCAACTTATTCTATTTCTGTGGGTTGAGCTGATTTAGACTATGGTTGGGTTATTTTATACACTGAGTTTCCCCAAACTCATCCCTTTTATTTTCATCCACGCAGGTAATCCCCAACCATAGTGGGCTTGGAGCTGTGAGGAAATTCGGAGTAGCCACCCGTTCTGAAAGTTTGATTTTCTTCTGGTGAACTGGACATCCTTTTAATTACGTTTGAGGTTTTGGGCTTTTAAATGTAATAAGGCCGCTTATTTATTTTTGATGGTTTTTAATATGTATTACTAAGATAGGTAATACTTATTTTAACTGTTGAAATTGAATAGCTTTAGGGTGCGTTTTCAAAAACAACAGTTGATTTCAAAATAACACGACAACAAGCAAAGCTTCCGCAATGAAAGTATTTTCCAAAATTAATCACTTTTCCTAAAAATGACTTAATCAAATCGGTTTCCTAGAAATATCCATGACGTTAAGGTGTGGCAATGGCAGTATGTATGTCTAGGATTGGATCCGAAGGAGCTTGGTATTAAGCGGTCCGATGGACTCACCACCTCTTTTCGGTTTCCTACGGTGCAGACTTCCATTCACTTTAACCTATAATGAAATTAATCTTTTGAACATCAAGTACGATTTTCTGGACTTAGAATGGAATTTTTTTTTTTTACGTTTTTGATGTGGCATGCCGGATCCGGCCATAACTTCTGGGCTGGGTTTGGGGTGCTACAATCATCCACTATCTACTATTTAATATAGGTTTATTTACTGTTTTCTCCTTTACATAATTACTATATAAGTCCTTAAGTCTTTTTTAAATTAAAACTCAATAGAAATTGAACTTTTACAATTTAGTCCCTGAGTTTTAATTAACTAATTTCTCGGTTAAATTTCTTAATTGAAATTTATCATATTTTCATATTAACTTTATAAATATTCTGTTTTATATTTACGGTCTCGGTTTACAGAAATGGGATTCTAAAACCATATTTTCTAACAACATTGAAATTTGGGTTGTTATACAAATACAATTCATTTTAGAATTTCTTTTTAATGCGCAATATATGTTCAAGTTGTTACACTGCAATACACGAAATGAGTATTTAGAGAAAGTTGGGAAATGTTTTAATTATGAGTCTCCTTTTATTATTAAATGTTTTGATCAAATTATTGATTCAATTATGATATGATTTGGTGATTATGATTTTGATTTGGCAGTTTTCCCAACATTAGGGAAGAGAGAAATAATAGTTGGATGAAATAATTTATTGGATGAATTATCATTATCTAGATCCTCACAAAAAGTAATTTGAACCAAAAGTTTAAGATAAAAATTTGTTATAATTATTGTTGGAACTCTTGAAGAGATCAAAATATATTTCACCAAAATTATGCTTCACCTATGATATTTGGAAGAATGATGATATAAACATTAATAAATCGTTCAAGTGATCATTTAAAAATCTAGTATTCAAGATTGAATACGTAAAATATGAGAACCATATGATGTTGTCATGATTGGGAGTAAATACGCGTTCTACTCTTTTTCTTTTAACCGAGGTTTTATCCCAATAAGTTTCCTTGGTAAGGTTTTTAATAAGGCAACATGTTATGCGTATTATAGATATATGCACTCTTTTTCCTTCATTAAGAATTTTTTTCACTTGGTTTTTTTATCTTAGTAAGGTTTCAATGAGGCACGTTATCTATCAATAGACATCCAATGGGAGTGTTGTAAATATTTTATTATTATAGAAGTGGATGTCCATTAAAATAAGAAGTTTGATATCCATTGAGACTCTAATGTTCATTAGGAGTAGAATTTTATATAACTTCTTATCTATACTATTAATAAAACCTCTGATTGAGTTGGTATCATAGGTTAGTCGAGCACCAACTCGGTTAGAAAATGACTAATATATCCTTTTATTAAATGACTACTATTATTATTTTGATGACATTTTTTTTCTTTTCATATTTTTATATAATTTTTAAATAAAAGAACTAAAGTGATGTGTCGTTGAGAGCACCAAAAATATCTTATTCCCTACAAAATAATGAAAAAGAACAGTAAAGGGGAAGTAGGGTCGAATCCTCAGGGACCGGATTATACGAATGCTTGTTTCTAGAAATCCTAGGCAGAAACGTGCCTAAGAAAACCTGCGTGACAGAAAAGAAATAAAAATAACAGAATTAAAGATTTGATTTGGAAAAAAAACAGAATCTAAAGTTGACTGAAATTGTGATTACAAAAATAATAAAAATAATAAAGAGAGTTCAAGGAAAAGAAATTCTTATTGGTAGATTCCAACCTCCAGTTGTCTCATTTCCGCCTTGGGTTCAATCCTCGACTTTTAAATAACCCTTCTCAACTCAAGTAAGCCAATTATAGTGGAAGAGGACGCCTACGACCACCAGCTCCGAAGATTAGACTTACTATTTTTAGGGAACCTGACTCTAGGCAGTAATCTATGCTAGATCAACGCTTCACAATGGCAAATCCCACGCCATTTTGTCTCTTTGGCTCACCAAGCTCTGACGCAGTAAGTTAATGAACCAATTATGCAATCCTTCCAAAACATACAAAGTGGCCGCCTTTGCATATGTTGAAAAGCTTACTTCTTAAGGGCCATGGACGGAAGCGTCAGCCCGTAGTGCGGAGAAACGATGAACACTTGGCGAGAAGGCTAAGTACGGATTCTAGGCTTCAAGAACACTTTTTGGGGAATATTGACAACTTTCGGCTAGATAGGTTTTAGTGGCTCATGATAATGGTGGAAAAGAAAATAAATATAAAAATGGAAAAGGGAATTTTATTGAAAGAAAATATGGAGAAACAAAAGCCTAGCCTTTCAAGGGGAGAGTGTTTACAGAAAAAGATGAACATCCCGAATAGAGTTACTTCACCCCCTATTTATAGTGCTAGGGAGATAGTCTAATTTAACTTAAATTTTAAAAAGATAAATACATTTAATTAAAGATAAATAAAGGTAATTAGAATAAAATTCTAAAATTAAATAATCCTAATAATTATCTTAATATTAATTATCCTAATTATAAATAAAATGGAGTTTTATAAAATAAAATCTCTTCTTTTTACGCTTTTAGTCCTTGTGTCTTCCATGCTCGCACTTTTGGCACAATATTTTTCCTGTGTCGCATATCAGCCCATTGTGTCTCTAAATTTCACACTTTTGTCCCTTAATTTTGCTTTTGCCTCCAAATCAGTCCCTAAAAGATAAAAAGGCATAAATAGCTCCAATTAGTAGGATCAATCTCAGAATAAACACATGATTAATACATAAAAATACGTTATTCTAGAGCATTATCATAAAGTTAACATATCTAAGGACTAAACCAATGTTTAATGGATTTATAAACAGCTTCTTTACCACTATGCCAATAATAACTCTTGAGTAAACTAAAACAAGTAACTTTTAATATAAAATTTATCTAAGTACTTTAGATACTACTAATCAATCCCTAAAATAAATAGTTTAAATAATGCGAATAGTTTAATTAATGAACAAAGAAGTAAATTATAATAATTATCTCTTAAATTTAAAATAATTGTTATTATCTCTTAAAATTTTAAAATCATTATTATCATAAATTTACCATAAAAGGTAATAATACTTTAGTAAAAAATTAATTGGAATATAAAGTTAAAAATAATATTTTAAGGAGTATTTATATATATATATATATAGAATTGCACATCAAGATTTAGGGCAAAATAACAATGTTATAGAAACATATATATATATATATATTGCAATGCAATTGTTATTATTATTTTTGAACAAAAGATGACCATAATAAAAGAATATCATATCATATCATATCTTCTCATAATCAATGTTAGAACTTAGCAATATACTTAATTTCCTTGTTTCATTTTCACAAAATTACTTATTTGTACTCCACTAGCGTTATACCTTTAAACGTTTGGGCTAGTCCTAAAACTTCACAAATTTACTTATACTTGAATTGCGTCTTTCCATTTTGGTTAATCTATTTCATGATTATATTTCTTGACAAAATTTATTAAAGATCCTCCTTTTGTTTCATTATCTCAATAATACTATTGATGTAAAACCATTGTCGACAACTTTCTATTTTCATGCATGGTTCCATATTTTCTCTTATTGACATGACATACCGATATCTCTTTATTTTCATCATTTTCATATTCAAGTACTTGAATCTCTTCTGGATTTTTAATAATTATTCATGTAAAATATTATCTTGTTGCATCATTATTGATTAGGATGATCTAACGGACCATGATAACTAATTAGTATATTTGAATGAGTAAACTTCTAGTTTACTATGCATTTGTTTTAACGATACTAATATAAACTTTCACTACACCATCTCATGTGATTTAATCATACTAATATATATATAGTCCCAACTAGCGAAAAATGCGATAGCTTTCAATATAAAATTCTTACCTTATATAATAGATTTAATTAATTATATCTTCATCCACAGTTTCAATATGATATCTGTTAAAACGTATATCCTTTTAAAAAAATAATTTATTTGAGACTAACTAGAATATAATACATTAATTATTGCTTTGTTTCTTTGGATAACAATGTATCAGCACTTGCGGGGCCTTGAATTAATTTTGTACTATGAAAGATTAGCATATTCCATTACCACATTGAACATAGGATAGTAACAATATATTAGCTCTTCTGGTGCCTTAAATTAATTTTGTAAAAATATGTTTAGGCGTACAATAGGTATGCAACCAATGGTCTTTCATACCACATCGATAAATAAGTTATCTTCACTCCTTATGTAACACCTCTAACCCGTATCTGTCACCAGAGTAGGGTTACGAGTTATTACTGATCAATTTATACGTAATGAATACATTTATGAATTGTAAAACATTCATTCTCATAAATCATTCAACACAATCACATTGTCCCTTATAACGAGGCCTTAAACATGCTTTAGAAGTGGTTCAGGACTAAATTGATGTCATAAAAAAATTTTGGAAGCTTAATAAAATTTCAACCATACACGGGTCACACACCCGTGTGCCTCACATGGCTCGAGACACGCCCGTGTATTAGGCTGTGTGGAAACAGGGCATACATACTGACTTGGGTCACACGGCCAACCACACACCCGTGTGTTTAGCCCGCGTGCCCTTCGAACTGGCTATACACGCCCGTGTGCTAGGCCATGCGAAAACTGTAGGGTATACTGACTTATGCAACATGGCCAAGTCACACGCCTGTGTGCTAGGCCGTGTGACAATTAGGGCGTATATTGACTTGTACCACACGACCAATCACATGCCCGTGTGTGAGACTGCGTGGAGCATACTGACTTCATTTTAATAACAACACCAGCGGACACACAACTGTGTAACATGACTGTGTGTCACACACGACTGAGATACACGCTCGTGTCTCTACCTGTGGGGACAAAAATGAGCCATTTGTAAGGCCAATTTGCCACCCTTATTCATGCACACCGAAACAATCAAAATGGTACCATTTCATCATTCAATTAGGCAACCAAAATCATCAACCAAATACAAAATTCATACCATATCCATTTCAACCAAATTCAATACTCAATTCAATACCAATTACCTATTCAAATACTTATCAACTCAACTTTCAAAATCATACTTCATCAAAGCATTTCTCAAGTATTATACACCATAAATCAATTAACCATTTGCAACTATAAAACCATAACCATATTCATACCAAACATACCAAAATAAGCATCACTCATGGCTATATATACAACCAAAACATATATATTTACAAGCCATTTCTAATAGCTAAACACACATCAATATTAACATCATTTACAAGCCAACTCTCATGGCTATAATCACAACCAAAATACTACAAGTAGCCTATACATGCAATATACCATATTTATACAAATCAAAAGTACCAAATAGATGTCCGATAGTGTGATGATGTTCCCGACGACTCCTGGATCCAAGCTAGCCTTGATTCACTATAAAACATAGAAAAATAGCACGAAGTAAGCTTCATAGCTTAGTAAGCTCATATGTGAATAACTTAATTCATCAAATAATTACAAATCAACCAATTATACATAACATCACCATATACACATTAACTACAAACCTTTCTCATGCCTTAAAACATGATCAAATACCATCTCATCGAACTTTCTCTATTTAATACTTGAATAGGTTCTGTACATACTTGTATCACCTCGTACTAACCTCTTTCTCAACCACATCATTCATTTACCTGTTGAACCATTCGGAATAAAAATTAGATACTCATGAGTCTCGTACGATAATTACTTATACCATGGCCTATAGCCCAATCAAGGTAACTTATCCGAAGAACTATTTTCATGGCCCGAAGCCAAAACATCCAATATGTACGGCCTAAAGCCAAATCGGTATAACTCACACCCGAAGTGCTAATATCATGCCTCGAAGCCAACTCATCCAATAGGCATGGCCCGAATCCAAATCAGTATATCATCTTATAACATGTCACAAGTATCCAAATCTATTCCTAAGGTTCAACCGAAATTTCTAGCTTATCGATTCCATCTTCGAATAATTTCATAGAGTCATATTTATATTTCTTACATTTATGAGAATCTCATAATCATAGTTTAGGCAATATCAAAGCATTTAACATACACTTATAATGAAATCGTCACATACGAACTTACCTCGAGTATGAAAACGGCGAAATGAGTCAATTACTCGATAATCTTGCCTTTCCCCGGATCTAATTCTAGATTCCTCTTTTCTTGATCTAAATATATTCAAAATTAACTTATTCAATCTCATATTCTTTCAACTTAGTCCAAAACACACATTTAGGCCTTTTTACACATTAGCCCCTAAATTTTCACATTTAATCAATTTAGTCCCTATTTCAAAAACACATAAAATTCACATAATTGCATTAAACCCAAGCTTGCTGAATTACATATAGGTCCCTAGCAACCCAAAGCTTTCATTTATTTCACATTTCAACCACTCAATTTGCATATTTCACAAATTAATCCCTATTATGCTTTTTCATCAAAAATCACTTAACAAAACATGTAAAACTATCATCAACTATTCAAATTCCATCATCAACCATCAAATTACTCAAGTATTCAACAATGGTAACATGTTAAATCTTTAACAATTTCAAAATCTAAGGTACGAGCTAGCTAGAATACGAAGCAATGATCTCAAAAATATAGAAATCATAAAAAACGGGTAAAAATCGTACATTAATTTCTTGAATTTGCCTAGCCGAATGAAGAACCCTAATTCTTCTTATTCTTCTTTTTAATTTAGGTTATAAGATGATAATAGGAACTCTTAATTGGTTTTGTTTTATTTATTATAAGTTAAATTACTAAATTACAAATATAATCTTAATAAATAACCATTTAAATCATTCATTCTATTCCCATAAATGTCCACTTATACTTTTAATGGTCTAATTACCATTTAAGGCCATCATATTTAAAATCCAAAGCCAATAGACACCTTTAACTAATAGAACGACACTTTTGCATTTTACACGATTTAGTCCTTTTTCTCAAATTGACTATTCAGACAACAAAATTAGCTCACAAAATTTTCACACATACCAAATATCATGCTATAAATATCGAAAATAATATTAAAAAATAATTTTTTTGACCTTGGATTTATGGTTCTGAAACCACTATTCTAAAACCGGGTGTTACACCTTAGGAGGCTCTCTCGGGAATTCTTGTTATTCTCTTATTTATCTTTATTTTTCACTTTTGATGGTAAGATAATTAATATCACCATCCATTTTAAGATTATTATATAGCTACTTACTACATCCACATACAAAATTATGTCGTTATATATTGCTACATTCACTTCAGGGAATAAAGCAAATCTAATACGACAGATTTTATGATTTTTCATTTAATAGCTCATTATTTCATAACACATTTGAAGCATGAAAAATTGAAAAAGTTCTCTATCCCTTCATAATTTTAATTGAGAACTCAATACTACATAGTTATACTACTCATAGTTTTAAAATCTTGCAACTTCAGGTGCATCCAATCATAACGAGCATTAAATAAGATTATCATATTTTGATGGTCATATCTTTCTCTTAAAATTATTCCACAATTTAAGCGGATATTATATGGTTAAGTATTCCAACTAAATATTCTACTTTCAACTCTTCATGGGGATGATGACGAAAAAATATCATGGAAAATGATCATAGTCAATTAAATTTCTCATATAAGAAATGTTGCAATTATCATTCTGACATGCATATCAAATCTTTAAGCATTCAGGGATCATACATGATATAATTCAATAATTGAATCTTTCTCATAAAAAAATACAATCTTTTTCTCATTCACTTTTCAATATGAGATTCATTGCAGTGAATATCTATAGATTAAATAATCCATTAACCATTACAAATTTTGTTCTTTCAGAATTGATATATTAGTTATTCTAGAGCTTTCAACCAGTCTTGTACAACCAAATATTGTGATAATATTGGTTTGTACCATAACAAGTACGATATATTAGCTTTTCTAGAGCTTTCAACTAGTTTTGTACAACCAAATATCGCAATAACACTAGTTTGTTTCAATATCACAACATATATGTAGTCAATGATCTTTCGTATCATATTGATAACATATCTTGTAACACCCCTGACCCGTATCCGTCATTGGAACAGGGTTTCAGAGTATTACTGAAACTTTCAGAACATTTTACAATAATTTATGTAAATTACTATTCATTAACCGAGATCATACAAAACGTCCCTTAATTGGACCCTCGAGGCGCAATACGAGCATTAGAATTGAGTCGGGACTTAATCAGGAACTCTAAGAATTTTTCACGAAATTACAAAAATTTTCTAAGGTGCAGGGCTCACACACCCGTGTGACGTTGGGACACGTCCGTGCTACAATCCTTGTTCGGCCCCATGTAACTTTCTGACTTGTGCAAATTCAAATTAAGCAAATTCCATTGTTCAACAAGGCATATCATTACATGCATATATGTTTATAATCTTACCTTGCTATATTCCATATGTTATGCAAAATTTGAATAACCACTTAACATATATTTAGCTACCATAGCATGACATACAAGTATATCAAAACAACCATTACTAGCCATTCTAATAGCTAGATTACAAATATCATTTTCAAGCTACTAATGGTCAAGTTGTCCTATACATGCCATTAAACCAAAATGATTCTACTACATGTATACCCCAAAGTAATTAGTAGATAGTGTGACGATGCTCTAATGATCTCCAACCTTCACGAGCTTCCGAGCACTATAAAATAGGGAAAATAAAACAAAGTAAGCATTACATGCTTAGTAAGTTCGTATAACGGAAACTAAACTTACCAATCCCGTTTATTAAATCTAATCATACAATGTAATGTTTTTCCATCCATTAGCAAAATTGCCTAAACACATGCATTCAATCAAACATGTTAGTCACCAAAATCTTTATATCAATCAAGTAAACATAGATGAGCTTATCATGCAATATTCTTTCAAGTCATTATCATTTCATCTCATAATTTCTCATACCATGTTAAGAGTTATGTCCGTTGAATCATTGAATTTCTGACGGATGCTCAAGTAGTACACTTGAGGCGCACAATTCAATAATCCATCAATTCTGATTCAAGGGTACCTATTAGGGCACTTAATCAAGGATACACTCTTGAGCCACATTTCGTATAACAGAATTATGAGTCCAGGCTAAATCCTTTATATAACGTATGCTTAGAAGAGCTTAATTACGATTACCAGTCCAGGGTAAACCCTAATCATAACATATACTCGAGAGGTATTATATCAAGATTACCCGTCCGGGCTAAATCCTTTCTATAATGAGGTCAATAGGATTACTCGTTTGAGCTAAATCCCATCCGCAACAAATGTAGGACCTCATCCATTTCGGGAAAGCACATATATTCATCAGAATTTAATATTCAATTGAGATTTAACCCTTTTTCATCATTTCAAGCATGTGTTAAATTGTCCATTATAGCATTCAAGTAATGCATTCCAATATAAGTCAAATTACATACAAGCGTAACATTCAATTAATAAAATTACATACTCGATTAAGTTACATGAACTTACCTCGACACTTGTTCGCATATAAAATCTACTAATCCGAAACCTTTTCTTTTCCTCAGTCTAACCTTGAATTTATGTTGTCCGGATCTATATAAATAGCTTTAATCATCAATTTTTCATATTTTGTATTTATTTGAACTCAATTTACTCCCTAGGCAAAATTACCATTTTGCCCCTAACTTTTCCATAAATTCCAATTTTGTTCCTAGGCTCGGAAAATGGAACTTATGCAATTTAATCCCTATTCCAAGCTTAACCAAAATCCCATTAGAAAATTTACACCACATATATTCATAAAAATTCAGCATTTTTCTTCAATTTCACAAGTTTACATTTTAGTCCCTAAATCATGTTTTCATTAAAAATTACTTTGTAAAAGTTGTTGATCTATCAACAACCTTTCATTTTCTACCTTAAATTTCTAATTTTCAGCATATACATTCATGACCCATTTTCCACATTTTGATAACTTTTTAAATTAATCCCCCAAATAGATAGTTTAGGCTATCCTAGTTTCAAAAATATCAAAATTACTAAAAACAGGACAAGAAAACTTACCCAATTAAGCCTTGAAAGTTTCTTCTTTCTCTCCTAGGGTTTCCATATAATTTTGGGGTTGAAATGAAAAAAACAATAAGATGATATCTTTTATCATCTTTTTAATTAATTAATTATTTCCATTTCTAATTTAGTCCCTACTCTTTTCTAATTTTTCAATGGATGAATCACCAAAAATCTACATACTTTTCTTAATGGTCTAATTACCATATAAGGACCTCTAGATTTGAATTCCATAGCTATTTAATCCTTATAGCTACTAGAATTCAACTTTCGCATTTTATGCAATTTAGTCATTTTGTAATTAAGCACTTAATCGATAAAATTTTCGTATCAAAATTTTCACACGACATGTCTATCATAATACAGACCATAGTATAAAATAAAAATAAACCTTATTTTCGGATTAGATTTGTGGTCTAGAAACCACTATCCCAATTTCACTGAAAAATGGGCTTTACATATCTCTACCTTTTGAAAGGTCATCTCGAGAACTCTCATTTGTCTCTTATGTATTATCATGTTTCAATTTCTATGGTTATTATTATACCACTTAATACTTGCATTCAATTTAGGGAATGGAACAACTATAGTAGGAAACTTCTAAATATCCCAATATATTCTTTATTTAAAAAGAACCAATATCTTAAAAGCTTATCGCAATAATTAAATCAGATTTAAGGTAAATAATAATAATCATAGTCATATATTAATTAAAAAATATGTCAAGCTCCTTACCAATCTAGAATTTGGTCAATAAATCTAAGATTAAGATTCAAAACCAATGCTAAAATAAAATCTTTCATCATCCTCGAAAAGATAGAAATAAAATAAATTAATCATAATTAATAATCAATTACATTTAAAATTAACCTAATTATAAAATATTAAAAGAAACTTCTCGTCAATCCCTACATCTTGTGTCTAAAAACTCAAAGTGGCTGAAATTAATTAGAGCTTCTCATGTGGCTAAAGTTCAAATCTATCTTTTCATTATTCTCTCTTCCTTTTCTTAAGCACCGATTGGTTTTATGGCTTCCTAACAAAATAGCAACGATACTTCTCAAATAGTTGAGCGGTTAAGAAAGGTTAGTCAATCCATCTAATCTCGTCTTTCATTCCGTCTAATTTTTATATTTTTCTTCGTGATTTTAAAATCCCAGTTGGAGGGAATGAAGAACGGGTTGAAGCGGTGGTGGGGATATGGCTTGGGGTCAAGGAAAAAAAATGAAAAATTAGCTTCTAAGGACTCCTACTTCTCGTCTATTTGTTCATGATCATTTTTTAAAGAATATTTTAATGTTCAAATATTTCTACAAAATTAAACCAATGATTATTATTATTGTTTTTTTAAAATAAAAAAAAAATAAAATGCAGTTTCTCAATAGTTAGAAAATTAACTAAGCCTCGCAAAAAATCCATGACAAACTGCAATTGTCGGGAGTTGAACCCGAGTCTATTGCTTGGAAGACAATTATCCGAACCGTTGGACTACAAAAGCTGAACGAAATCTTTTTAATATTTTAAATATTAAAGTTTAATTTTGCAACTCTTCCTCCATTCTCTTCACACCTCACCTTAAATTTCTTTCTATTTCTTTTTTCCTGTTCTTGTCATTACAACACTCACATAGCAAAAAGAAGAAAGGATTTTGTGATTCCATCAAACTCAAATTTCATCCTATTCTGAGCTATTTTCAACTATTGAAATATATTATTTTCATTTACCAACTCAACAGCCAAAGCCCTTTCCTGAATCAAAAAGACCCCATCATCCATAATCAATCCTAGTCTAACTTTGTGATATGCTCATACCTCTTTAACATTGTCACTGTTATGCTTTCTAAATGTACAACTAAAGAGTTTTCCTTTGTCACTTCACATGCCATCACTTATTGAAAAAGATTGGTTTGGTCTCTTTCTATGGAATGGAGCAGTCTTGGGTTGAATTGTTTTGGTTTGATCCCTCTTAAGCAGGTGAGAGGAAATGCACAATTGCCATACCAGAACCTCTGAATGAGAAACATTTAGACTGATATTTGGTATATGGGTAGAAGTGACGGCTGATGTTGATATGGGACAATCAAAGGTGAATATGGGATTTTCAAAAACTACTAAACAAACTGATTTATTTTTGCTAGGATTAGGGCTATTATGGATCTTCATGATTGCCTAATTAATTCCCTGATACCATACAAGAGACATGAAATGCAGTTTCTCATTCTTAGTAGTTGAAAAACAAAGTTAAACCATTGGTTGGAAGGCAATTATCCTAACCGTTGGACTACAAACGCTTTTGGACATTAAGTGGTAAGGTCTATTTTAATTAAGCACAAACAAGGAAATATTACCTCTTTTTATCCTTGTCATCCAACACTATGTATCACAATTTAGTTGGTTTGAACCAAATTTATGTTGCTCTTATCCTATTGCCTTGACGCTTCATCTTTCCAACTAGTTATTTACCTGATAATAAAATAAAGGTGCTTCAGGACTGCCCCTATACTGTACATTCAGATTCAAGACTGGAATTTGAAAGATAAAAGGACAATTCTTGCTTCTGTCAAGTTGATTTAAAAGACCCTTTCTATTTATCTTACTAAAAATCTCAATTTCTTCATCAATAAGCATGTAGCACCCCAAACCCGACCCAGACGTTAAGGCCGAATCCGACGTGCCACTTTGAAGTAAAAAACCCGTGTTCCCTTTTTAGTTTTTTAAAAAGCCGACTTTTGTCAAACTAACCAAGTGAATGGAAGCTGGGCACCAGGTAGGTATCCATAACAGAGGAGGTGAGCCATGAAGGCTGCTTAAGTACCAAGCTCTCCGATTGGATCCAATCCTAGACATGTCCACATCCATTGCCACACTTGGTTATAACAAGTTGAAATTTCTTTGAGTGGTTATCTTTGGTAAATTGAATATTCGTGACATTGTGCTATTTTAAAAAAAAACAAGTATCATTTTGAAATCGTGCCCTAAGTCTAGCCTATTTGAATTATTATCCATCAACTTAAAGTTGTTTAAAATAATATAATCCCAGTAAATCAAAGAAGAAAATAAAGTTAAAATGGCCTTATTACAACCCAAAAATTAAATAGTAATTAAAAATAAGTTAAGAAAACCAGTCTCTTTTTCAAACCCAAAAGTATTCACCATGGCCACTCTGAATCCCCTCCGGCTCCAAGTCACCCACATCAAGGCTCACCTGTAAGGTTAAAGAAGGGGTGAGTTTGGGGAAACTCAGTGTGTAAGGAAAACCCATTCAAAGCCCAAGTTAGCTCAAGCCTATTGGGCCTAAGCCCATTCAGGTAACAGTGGTACTAGACCAGAGCCCTTTTCAGATTACAATAAACTGGGCCTTAGCCCCTTATTTAGATAACAGTATGGCCCATAGGCCCATTTCAAAATACATGCAACATTAATAAGATATGGAAGCCCATTTGGGGAGACTACTCAACCCACCAACCACTACACTCCACCCGTACCAGCCCTACACTCCATGTGGGAATAGCTCAACCCACCCAAATTAACACTCCACATTTGCGGCCTTGCTTTGCTCGATTAACATAAATTGAGGCAAAGCCTCCAAGATCGTGGACAAGCCACTTTCAGTGCTTCCTTCACAATATCGTAATCCCATGCATCGATAATAACAACATGACATGCGAGAAATAACAATAGTCAAACATGCATTTAGATCAATTTAACCTAGGGTATTTCGGTAATTTATCTACTAGGGGTAAAGCGTAAATTTTCCACTTTTAAAGGTATTTCATAATTTATCTATTTTAGGGTTTTTCATGCATATTCTTACTTTTCACGTACTAACGAAATCACGCACCGAGGGTTCTTACCGAATTGGGCCCATTGGCCCATCATTCCAATTTTGGCCCATTAAGCCAAAAAAATATCGAGGGCACAAAAATCATGCACTTTGTAGTCCAAATTTTGCAGCTTACCAAAAACATTAATCGATTTACCTCACGAGGATTCGCACACTCGCAAATCTACAAAATACCGGTTTTTGGCATTTCGACTTTTCGACTTTTGCCGATCCAGACTAAAAAAGAGGGTGTTAGTTGCACACCTGTTTGTGACGATATGCTGACGAGATCCACACATGAACCGCCTACAATTGGATTACTAACACGTTACTCTAACTATTCAAATACAAACTACATATTAACCCCTTATAATATTCGGCCAACCACACCTACAGATCATAGTAAGCTTATAAGAAATCAATAAGCAACTCATTAACAAATTTTTGTCAATGTTTACCACATAATCATAATTTCACTGCAAGCTGTCTTCCTGAGAAACAATCACTAAATCATTTATAACTGGAGCTACGAAACTCCAAATCAAGTGCCATTAATTTTCCCTGAAAATAGACTCATATATCTTATATCCATAAAATTTTCAGAATTTTTGGTTTGGCCAATCAATACCAGATTTTTCTCAAAGTTTCGTATGTTTCACTGTTTGACTAATTTGACCACTCTTCATTACGAATCAAATTTCTCATTGTACATAATTCAAAATATGTTCTTGTTTATTTCATTTGAAACTACACTCAACAAGCTTTAATTACATAATTTATTCAACTTCTAATTCATCTCCCACAATTTATGGTGATTTTCCAAATTCACGTTACTGCTACTGTCCCAAGCAGATTTATTACCAAATCACTCTTTCACACCTAACTTGCATGCTTGTTATTTAAACATGTATATCACCAATCAATCATCACATATCTATAATTTTACTTAAGTATAATCTCCATTTCATCATTTTAAAGCACAACATGTTAGCCGATTTTTCCCCTTAGCATCTAAGGCACATGCATGCTCATTTGTTTGGCTCAACTTCACCTATCTTCCATTTTTCATCAAAAGAACATGAAACAACAACCATTTCCTTCATTTTAATTCATGACTAAATGCTCACAACACAACTAAAAACCAAAATATGCTTCAAGAGTTAAGGTAGAATCAAGAAGAACTCATGAACATCAAGATAGAAGCAAACTACCATGAACTTACCTTCAATTTTCTTCCCCAAGTGACCGAACATTCAAGAGCTTTCTCCTCTCCTTTCACTTCTCTAACTTTCATCTATGATGAACAAAGATGGACAAAACTTTGTTCTTTTCACCCCTTTTTCTTTTAATAAAATTTCATATTTCATCCATTTAATTCTTTAATACAAAAGGCATGAAATGCCCATCATGGAACATTTACCTAAACCATTATCATGGAACATTTACCTAACCCATTATCGTGGAATATTTACCTAATCCATTATCATGGAACATTTACCTAACCCATTATTAATTTGTACCATGAATTATGGATATCAAGTGCTCATATTGTCTACAACAACATGATGGCTGGCCACTTCATGTAAAATGGGAGGTTTGTCATGCAAATCCTCTTATGTTGCACTCCTATTTATTTGGCCACTTCAATTTAGCCTATAGCATTTTTAAACATTTTCACATAGGTTCTATTTCATAATTTCACCCCCTTTTTCTTATGGAACAAAAATTAACTAAAATTGCCGGGTTCTATCTTAAGCTTGGGCCTTCTAGAGGCCCACTAACATAATTAAACCTATGCCAACATTCACAGAATTCTCGAAAATTGGGGCGTTACAACTCTACCCTCCTTAAAGAAATTTCGTCCTCGAAATTTACCTGATCCAAATAGTTGAGGGTATTGTTGATGCATAGTCTTTTCTGATTCCCAAGTAGCTTCTTCCCTACTATGATTACGCCAAATTACTTTCACTAACGGGACAGATTTCCTTCTGAGAACCTTAACATCTCGAGCCAATATTTGCACAGGCTCCTCCTCAAAGGTCAAATCGATCGAACTTCAATTTCGCAGAATCGGCGGGACATGAGCAGGGCCAGAACGATAATGCCTTAACATGGAGACGTGAAAAACATCGTGAATCTGTCTAACTCGAGGCAATTCCAAGCGATAAGCCATTGGGCCTACTCACTTCAAAACCCGATAAGGCCCAATGAATGCGGACTCAACTTGCCCTTCTTATCAACCTTAATATCTTCTTCCAAGGAGAAACCTTTAAGAAGACCATATCACCCATCGAGTACTCAATCTCCTTACACTTCAAATCAGATACGACTTTTGCCTATCAGATGCTTCTTTTAACCGGTCCCTAATTATTCTGACCTTATCCTCAGTATCAGCTACCAACTTTGGTCCATGAACTTGTCGCTCTCCTAGTTCGGTCCAACAACTAGGTGTACGACACCTTCGTCCATCTGATGCTTTCATACGGTGCCATTCGAATACTCGCCTGGTAACTGTTATTGTATGCAAATTCTGCCAACGGCAAGTAATCCTCCCAACTACCTCGAAAGTCAATCACGCATCCCCTCAACATGTCCTCCAAAATCTGAATAACCCTCTCAGACTGACCATCAGTTTGGGGATGGAAAGCCGTACTAAAGTTCAATTGCGTCCCCAATGCCTCATGCAACTTTCGCCGATATCGAGATGTGAATCTGAGATCCCGGTCAGAGACAATCGAAATTGGGACTCCATGAAGTCGTACAATCTCTACCACATACAACTTGGCTAACTTTTGAAGCGAAAAGTCAGTAGGTACAGGTATGAAATGGGCCGATTTGGTCAACCTATCCACAATCACCCACACCGAGTCTTTCTTTGATGGTGTCAAGGGCAGCCCACTCACAAAGTCCATGGTTACCCTCTCCCACTTCCAAAGTGGTATCTTTAGTGACTGTAACAGTCCAGAGGGTAATTGATGCTCAGCTTTCACTTGCTGGCATGTCAGACATTTCCCTACAATATCTGTTACTTCTCGTTTAAGTCTAGGCCACCAGTACAATTCTTGTAAGTCATGATACAACTTGTTCCCTCCAAGGTGCATGGCACAAAGTCCTCCATGAGCTTCCTTCAATATTGTCTGCCTCAAGTCAGAATCCTTCGGAACACAAATTCTTCCTCGGAAACACAGAACTCCTTCGCCATTTAACCCAAACTCAGAAGTTTCCCCTTCCTTAACTTGTTGGAAATGAGCGACCAAAGGCTCATCGTTCAACTACTTTTCCTTAATCTGATCCCCCCAGGTTGGCCTCACTTGCAACTCAGCCAACAGACCTCCATCATCATATAGACTCAGACGAGCAAATATTGCTCTCAGATCAGATACAGTTCTACGACTTAGAGCATCAGCTACCACATTAGCCTTGCCTGGGTGATACTCGATCGAACAGTCATAATCCTTAAGCAACTCAGTCCATCTCTTTTTCCTAAGGTTCAGCTCCTTCTAAGTCAACAAATACTTAAGACTCTTATGGTCAGTGTATATAATACACCTTTCTTCGTACAAGTAATGTCTCCAAATCTTAAGTGCGAATATCACTGCTGCCAACTCCAAATCATGAGTCGGATAGTTCCCCTCATGAGGCTTAAGCTATCGTGATGCATATGCAACCACCTTACCCTCTTGCATTAACACGCAGCCCAAACCCACGTGTGATGCGTCACTTGTACACGATAAAATCCTTCCTGACTCGGTGAATTAACACGTGCTTCAATCGAACTTTCTTCAACTTCTCAAAGCTTCCTCGCTTCTCATTTCCATACAAGCGGTACTCCTTTCCTTATGAGTTTTGTCAGAGGTGCTGCATCACAGAAAAACCTTCCACAAACCTTCTGTAGTATCCTGCCAACCCTAGGAAACTTTGAATTTCCAACACCGTCCTAGGTGGCTTCCACTCCAAAATTGCTTCAATCTTTCGAGGGTCCACCTTAATCCCTTCGGCAGAGACCACATGTCCTAAGAAGGTTACCTCCCTCAACCAAAATTCACACTTGCTGAACTTCGCGAAGAGTTCCTTCCCCCTTAACACTCGCAGCACTATATGGAGATGCTCATCATGTTTCGCTTCAGTTTCAGAATATACCAGGATATCATCAATGAAGACGACTACGAATCGATCCAAGAATGGTTGGAACAACCGATTCATCAGATCCATAAATGCTGCAGGAGTGTTCGTCAGTCCAAATGACATAACCAAAAACTCGTAATGACCATACCGAGTCCTGAATGCCGTCTTATGGATATCTGCCTCCTTGACCCTTAACTGATGATATCCAGATCAGAGGTCGATCTTAGAAAATACAGAAGCTCCTCTAAGCTAGTCGAACAGATCATCAATCCTTAGCAGTGGATACTTATTCTTAATCGTCAGTTTGTTCAACTGGAGATAATCAATGCACATCTGCATCGTACCATCATTCTTTTTATGAATAGCACCGATGCTCCCCATGGAGACACGCTTGGCTTAATGAAGCCCCTATCCAACAACTCTTGAATTTGAGCCTCTAACTCCACTAACTCCTTCGGTGCCATCCTATACGGTGCGATGGACACAGGCGCCGTTCCAGGCAACAAATCTATTCCAAACTCAACTTCTCTGTTTGGAGGCAATGCTCCTCCGGAAAAACATCTTGGAACTCCTTTACGGTCCTAACCTTATCCACTGTCAGTCCCTCCTCTTCTGACTGACTTACAAATGCCAAATAGACCTCACAACCTTTCCGAATCCACTTTTCGGCCCTTAATGTCGAAACCACATTGGATAAATAATCCCTTCGCTCACCTATCACCATAACCTCCTCATCCTTTGTAGTCCTTAACACCATTCGTTTAGCAGCACAATCCAGGGTCGCCTTATGCTTAACAAGCCAGTCCATTCCCAAAATGAGATCAAACTCTCCGAACGGTAACTCCATCAGATCTCCAGGGAAAATCCTACCTTGAGTTTTTATGGGTACATCCCTATACAATTTGTCTACCCTAACCGAGTGACCCAAAGGACTTAGTACAGATACCCCACTCACAATCTCCTCAGAGCAGTCCAAGTTGTTCATAATCTATTCTGTGGCCTCCAACCAATATTCCGCCACATTCGGGGCTATACCAGACACGCCCCTAAAGATCTCCGCTCCATTAGCCCGAAGTTGTTTAGAAATAGATCCCCGAACTCTATTGCCTGTACTTGCCCCGACAACCCTTTCCAGAACACGAAGTATTGCCTGTGACAAGGCATCATCCTTGGCACTGCGGTCATGAGACTCTACTTCTATTGCTGGTGGTACCGGTGCATCCACCGCCGGCATAAGTCTCGAAGACGAAGATCTCGCTTGAGCACTTCCTCGGCTCCGTCCACGGCCTCTTCCATGAACAGCTCTTGTACTCATATCGTATTATCTTGATTATGAATTTTTATGCATTAATTCAATATTCCAGTGTTTATTACAGATGTTTTATGAATCAGACAGTAGTTCAGAGTTTGTTTTCGCAGAATCGAAGTCTAGCTACTGATTTGATCTCTTATCGATTTTCCTATGGTTTCAGATCATCCTATCTAGAGTATCCTAATAGGGTTTCATGCAGACAGATAATTCAGGAAAATATTCAGAAAGGTTTAGAGTAATACTTACAGGCTTGAGCCGGAGATTCGGAATGCTACTTTCTAAAGATCTAAATTTTGAAAATCGAGTTTTTCGCATTCTTTATAAAATTTTCATTTTCGAAAATCTTTGTTTTTGTAAACCCATTCCACAGCTGAGTTATTGCAACCTAGGCTCTGATACCAGTAAATGTAGCACCCCAAACCCGGCCCAGATGTTAAGGCCGAATCCGACGTGCCACTTTGAAGTCAAAAACCCATGTTCTCTTTTTAGTTTTTTAAAAAGCCGACTTTTGTCAAACTAACCAAGTGAATGGAAGTCGGGCACCGGTAGGTATCCATAACAGAGGAGGTGAGCCATGAAGGTCGCTTAAGTACCAAGCTCTCGATTGGATCCAATCCTGACATGTCTACATCCATTGCCACACTTGGTTATAACAAGTTGAAATTTCTTTGAGTGGTTATCTTTGGTAAATTGAATATTCGTGACATCATATTATTTTAAAAAAATAAGTATCTTTTTGAAATCGTGCCCTAAGTCTAGCCCATTTGAATTATTATCCATCAATTTAAAGTTGTTTAAAATAATATAATCCCGAAAATCAAAGAAGAAAATAAAGTTAAAATGGCCTTATTACAACCCAAAATTAAATAGTAATTAAAAATAACTTAAGAAAACCAGTCTCTTTTTCAAACCCAAAAGTGTTCACCATGGCCACTCTAAATCCCTCCACTCCAAGTCACCCACATCAAGGCTCACTGCAAGGTTAAAGAAGGGTGAGTTTGGGAAACTCAGTGTAAGGAAAACCCATTCAAAGCCCAAGTTAGCTCAAGCCTATTGGGCCTAAGCCCATTCAGTAACAATGAGTGAATTGGACGAGCCCTTTTGATTACAATAAATTGGGCCTTAGCCCTTATTCAGATAACAAGATGGCCCATAGGCCCATTTCAAAATACATGCACCATCAATAACATATGCAAGCCCATTTGGGAGACTACTCAACCCACCAACCACTACACTCCACCGTACCACCCTACACTCCATGTGGGAATAGCTCAACCCACCCAAACCCAACACTCCACAGTTGTAGCCTTGCTTCTCAGTTAATAGTAAATTGAGGCAAAGCCTCCAGTACGTGGACAAGCCACTTTCAGTACTTCCTCTATCAATGTCTCAATCCCATGTATCAGATAATAACATGGCATGCAAGAAATAACAATAGTCAAACATGCATTTAGGTCAATTTAACCCTAGGGGTATTTGGTAATTTATCTACTAGGGTAAAGCGTAAATTTTCCACTTTTAAAGGTATTTCAGAGTTTATCTATTTTAGGGTTTTTCATGCATATTCCTACTTTTCACGTACTAACAGAATCACGTACCGAGGGTTCTTACCGAATTGGGCCCGTTGGCCCATCATTCCAATTTTGGCCTATTAAGCCAAAAAAATTCAAGGGCACAGAAATCATGCACTTTGTAGTCCAAATTTTGCAGCTTACCAAAAACATTAATCGATTTACCTCACGAGCATTTGCACATTCGCAAATCTACAAAATACCAGTTTTCGGCATTTCGGCTTTTCGACTTTTGCCGATCCAGACTAAGAAAGAGGGTGTTAGTTGCACACCTGTTTGCGACGATATGCTGACGAGATCCACACACGAACCGCCTACAATTGGATTACTAACACGTTAATCTAACTATTCAAATACAAACTATGTATTAACCCCTTATAATATTCGGCCAACCACACCTACAGATCATAGTAAGCTTATAAGAAATCAATAAGCAACTTATTAACAAATTTTTGTCAATGTTTACCACATAATCATAATTTCACTGCAAGCTGTCTTCCTGAGCAACACTCACTAAATCATTTATAACTGGAGCTACAAAACTCCAAATCAAGTGCCATTAATTTTCCCTGAAAATAGACTCATATATCTTATATCCATAAAATTTTCAGAATTTTTGGTTTGGCCAATCAATACCAGATTTTTCTCAAAGTTTCGCATGTTTCACTTTGTTTGACTAATCGACCACTCTTCATTACGAATCAAATTTCTCATTGTACAGAATTCAAAATATGTTCTTGTTTATTTCATTTGAAACTACACTCAACAAGCTTTAATTACAATTTATTCAGCTTCTAATTCATCTCCCACAATTTATGGTGATTTTCCAAAGTCACATTACTGCTGCTGTCCCAAGCAGATTTATTACCAAATCACTCTTTCACACCTAACTTGCATGCTTGTTATTTAAACATGTATATCACCAATCAATCATCACATATTTATAATTTTACTTACGTATTTAAACTTGCACAACATGTTAGCCGATTTTTCCCCTTAGCATCTAAGGCATATGCATGCTCATTTGTTTTGCTTAACTTCACCTATCTTCCATTTTTCATCAAAAGAACATGAAACAACAACCATTTCCTTCATTTTAATTCATGACTAAATGCTCACAACCCAACTAAAAACCAAAATATGCTTCAAGAGTTAAGGTAGAATCAAGAAGAACTCATGAACATCAAGATAGAAGCAAACTACCATGAACTTACCTTCAATTTTCTTCCCCAAGTGACTGAACATTCAAGAGCTTTCTCCTCTCCTTTCTCTTCTCTAACTTTCAGCTATGATGAACAAAGATGGACAAAACTTTGTTCTTTTCACCCCTTTTTCTTTTAATAAAATTTCATATTTCATCCATTTAATTCTTTAATACAAAAGACATGAAATGCCCATCATGGAACATTTACCTAAACCATTATAATGGAACATTTACCTAACCCGTTATCATGGAATATTTACCTAATCCATTATCATGGAACATTTACCTAACCCATTCTCAATTTGTACCATGAATTATGGATATCAAGTGCTCATATTGTCTACAACAACATGATGGCTGGCCACTTCATGTAAAATGGGAGGTTTGTCATGTAAATCCTCCTATTTTGCACTCCTATTTATTTGGCCACTTCAATTTAGCCTATAGCATTTTCAAACATTTTCACATAGGTCCTATTTCATAATTTGACCCCCTTTTTCTTATGGAACAAAAATTAACTAAAATTGTCGGGTTCTATCTTAAGCTTGGGCCTTCTAGAGGCCCACTAACATAATTAAACCTATGCCAACATTCACAGAATTCTCAAAAATTGGGGCGTTACAAAGCAAGAATGCTCCAATTGAATGATGTTCTTAGGAAGCAGAATTTCCTTCATTTTTGAAACCATTTTACATAGAAATTTGCAGAACTAACAGGTCATTAAAATAATTGAAATCAGTAGCTAAAGGTGAAGAAATGTTTACCAAAGTTAAGCTTTTCAGACTCATTAAATTTATCATCTTGTGCCATTAGTAGTTTCATCTGGACTTGTTGAGTCAACACATCCATGGCTTGATTAACCAAACTATCAATGTAGGATAGACTTTAGTTCAACAAAACCTCACCTTACAACGTGGATCTAATACCATTGAGACCAACAGCAGCAAATTAGTTCCTCAATATTTATCAAATCTTTCCTTTATTTTGAAGGCCATGGACTGAAGATGCAACTCTAAACTCTTGGTCCATTCTTCCTGTGACAGCCCAAAATTGACCCTAGTCGGAATGTGGTTTCGGGACCACAAAACCGAGGCATAAAAATAATTTAAAATTTATTTTGATGCCTACAATATGTGTGTGCTCATGTGTGACATTTTTTGATGATTGATTTAGTGTTATAAAGGTGAATTTCACTAGAAGGGACTTAGTAGTGAATTTTGAAAGTACGATAGGGAAATGTGTGATGACTAATTAAAGCATGCATGCAAAACAATGGACTTGCATGTCAAATTCCCCTTTTATAGGTGGTGGCGGCCATAGCAAGGAATTATGGGCAAAGAAAACATGTTATGACATGTTTTGTTAATGCATGATGTATTAAGTGATAAAATAATTAGATGTGGGAAGAGAAACAAAAACAAATGTGTGTAGCATT
The DNA here is from genome assembly GCF_025698485.1 of Gossypium arboreum. Lineage (NCBI taxonomy): Eukaryota > Viridiplantae > Streptophyta > Magnoliopsida > Malvales > Malvaceae > Gossypium > Gossypium arboreum. The sequence continues at coordinate 12,927,999 of NC_069071.1, forward strand.
CTTTCCCCCATTGCCGTGTAACTAAGAAAGAAAAACAAAAAATTGTTCATCTTTTCCCTCCTTCTTTTGGCCGAAAATTCTAAGAGGAAGAAGAGATTTTGCTTCATTTTCTTTGTTTAGAAGAGATCTAGAAGGAGATTTGGCTAAACTTGCATCAAGATTAAGGTATGTATGAGGTTGTGTTATGAGTTTCATGCATGTTTTAGTTGCTAACTTGATGTTCATGTTAGCCATGGTTCAAATCCTTGTTATGCCATGGAAATGGTATTTGGCCAAAGTTGTTATTGTGTTAAAGCCATTGCATGCTAAATGTGAAGCTTGCTAATGATGCATGAAATGATGGATTGTCTACTCTTGAAATTTCTTTGTAGCAATCTTGAGTAAGACATTGAGTTTTCTTTTTTGTTTAACCATGACCGAAGTTGAAAGGGGCATGATTGTGATGTATTTGGCCATGAAGCATTCATGAGCATGGTTTATGCTTCTTGCATGTTAGTTAAAATTTGTGCTTTGGATGGTTATGGACACCTTGAAATTCGGCCTTGCACCTATATGTGTATATATGTTTGCACATGATATTTTGGTGATGAAGAAAGTGATAAATATGTTTGTTTAAAGAAGAAATTTGTTGAAGAATGTTGTGAAATTTTGCATATACATTCGGCCTAGTACATGTATAGGGTGAAAAAACCTTGAAATTATTTTTGATTTTGTGTATTTATGACCATGTATAATCGGCCACATGAGTAATTTGAGCACTTGATGTTATGTTAAAATTCTTGAGCTTAAATATATGGATGTATGTATATGTGGCCATATAATGGCGATTTGGTTCAAAGGTTGAATGATAAATTATAATAAAGTGAGATGATATGAGATGCCGAATGTGATTGACTAGTAAACATTATTGAGAAAAATATTGAATACTTCTACTTGTATTCGTTAAGCTCAAGAGCAAAGGGGAGCTAAATCCGATAAAGGGAAGGAAAAAGTGATCGAGTAGCCGTTGAAGCCGTTCGACAACATCCGAAGTAAGTCCTCAAGAAATGACCCTACTCGAATTATGTGAAATGAAATATGGATGTGTAATGATTGTTGAATTATGTGTGTATGAGTATTTGAATGATACCCGGGCTAAGTCCCAAAGGCGATTATGCTAGTGATATATTTGTGTTTGAGCCTTAGTAACGAAAATGAAACATGGATGTGTAATGATTATTGATGTATGTGTGTGCATGAGCAATTGAATGATATCCGGGCTAAGTCCCGAAGACATTTATGCTGGTAATTATATCTGGGTTAAGACCCGAAGGCAATTGTGCTAGTGATTACATCCGGGCTAAGACCCGAAGGCATTCGTGCGAGTTGTTAAATCCGGCTAAGACCGAAGGCATTCGTATGAAGTTGTTAAATCCGGGCTAATACCGAAGGCATTTGTGCAAGTCGTTCTATCCGGGCTAAGACCAAGGCATTCGTGCATGTGGTTATATCCGTCGTATTCAAGAAGCTTGGGCTGGAGGTGGCGTTGGTTGCTGTAATAAATTTAATTAGTACGCTCGAAAAGCCCAAAGGATAAGGTATGTTTATATGTGCATTGGAAAAGTCGATATGTTTGAGTAACATTCGCTCAATCGACTAACGAGTTTTCAGCTATTGAATTGGTTGATATCTTGTGAAAGTATATAATGATGAAGTGTGAAGTAAGTATGATTATGTGAATGTGTATTAATGAAATGATTCATTTGGCTATGTGAATGTAATGCTTAGTTAAAGCTGATTTTATTGTTGAGACGTACTAAGCATAAAAATGCTTACCCGTTGCTTTGGCTCTCTTTTTATAGATTTTGCTCGTTAGCGATCGGATTCGGGATCATTAAAGTCGAAGTCATCTACACTATCAAAGCCTCCATTTTGGTATAATTTTGGTTGAACTTTGAAATGGCATGTATAGGACTACCCTATTGTTGAAGGTCATGTACCTTTCGGTTTTGTGTAAGCTTGGATAGCCATGCGAAAATGGCTTATATACGTTTTTAGTATGATTCTATAATCGTTTGTATGATGATCATTATGGGGTTTGGAATTGTTTTGAAAAGATTAGCCATTAGAATGGTTAATCATGATCACACTTTATGCTATGTATGCAAAAAGGGCCAATTGAATCGTGGAAATCATGAAATAGGTAAAGGTTACCTTGAAAACAGATGCTGGCAGCAGCAGTGGTGTGGTTTTGAAAAATCACCAAAATTTGTAGGAATGGTATTAAATAGTGAATAAGTTATGTAATTTAACCTTGATGAGTCTACTTTCATATGGAAGAAACGAAACGGTCATAGAAGTTACATGTTAAGAGATATTAAAGTTATTGTGAGACAGGGCCAGAACGGTTTCTGGGTCCCCTGTCGCGACTTTAAAAATTTACTATATTTGAGTCTAGTTTCATTAGAAACAAACGGCACCAGTATTAAAGCCCTGTACAGAGAGATATTCAAGTTGTAGCGCGCGAAGGTCAGAGCAGTCAATCCCTGTAACATGGGTGACTTTAACTAATAAACTGTACCAATTGGCCCGACCAAAAATTCTAGAAATAAATAAATGGAAGGATATATGAGTCTAAATTCAGGGAAAATTTACGGAATCAGTTTCCGAGTTTTGAAACTCGAGATATGATTTTTAAGGCGACAGTGACGCAGTTTTCCAGCCTGTCTGGAAATGCCAAGTTGGTCGGTGCTTTAAGAGGATTTAGCTCGTTAACCCCTCGCGTCCGACACCGGCGATGGTCTCGGGTTCGGGGTGTTACAATTTTATTGGTATCAAAGCTACGGTTTAGTCGATTCTAGGACTACCGTGATGTGTTTGGGGTCTAGCTATACATGCCATTAAATGATGAATTGATAGTGTGGTGATTTCTGACAATTTGACTTTGTGTTTGTTTATAGCAATGGATCCCGATCCCAACCGAGCAATAGCTGATGATGTGGAGAGTGTGGCGCCTGCTCCCGCGCAAGGGACAGCGCCGGCAGACTCTCAACCTATGGCCAGCAATCCGAATGATGAGGCTAGGCAAGCCTTTTATAGTGTGATGAATGATTGGTTTAACCAATACATTCGAACTAACACGACTGTTCCTCAACCTCCATTCCCGACAAATGCAACCCCCGCACCTACAATACCTCCGATGCTCGACCAAATAAGGTCAAGTAAGCCCCAATCGATGTGATTCGAAAACATGGGGCCACTGAATTTAAAGCTACGGATGATGACGATGCCGAGCAAGCTGAATTTTGGTTGGACAACACTATCCGGGTGCTCGATGAGCTATCTTGTACTCCCGATGAGTGCTTAAAGTGTACCATCTCCTTGCTACGTGATTCCGCCTACTATTGGTGGAGTACTCTGACATCTGTGGTGCCTAGAGAGCAAGTGACTTGGGAGTTCTTTCAAACCGAGTTCCGAAAAAAGTATATCAGTCAGAGATTCATCGACCAAAAGCGAAAAGAATTTCTTGATCTTAAGCAAGGCTCTATGTCAGTTACCGACTACGAACGAAAATTTGTGAGGCTTAGCCGTGCGCGCGAGAATGCATTTCGTCCGAAGCTATTATGTAAACGCCGAGGATGGGCTGAATGATGATATAAGGATGTTCGTTGACATTCTCGAAATACGAGAGTTCGTAGTACTTGTTGAGCGAGCTTGTAAAGCCGAAGAGCTTAGAAAGGAGAAACAAAAAGTTGATGTGGGAACTGGAGAATTTCGAAAAAAGTCCTCGGGAAGGTCTCCTCAATAGGCATCGAAGAGATTTCGAGATGATGTGAGCCGGTCTAGAGGCGCTTCCGGCTTTTCTAGACGAGATCGCGGTCGACCCCCTGTGACCACACGAGTCACTTCGATCGCCAGTGGTGGAAATGATCGCCGAGAGAGAGAGGAGTGTCTGCATTGTGGCAAATGGCATTCGGGGAGCTGTGGGTTCCGTGATCGCTCCTGCTATAAGTGTGGATCGGCTGACCACTTTATCAAGGACTGCCCGAGGTTGCTTGAACAAAATATAAGTCAAAGTGGAAACCCGGGTGCTACCACTGCTCGAGGTAGGCCATCCCGAAATGCGGGCAATGCTAGTGGCGGTCAGAGAGGGTCGAGAGATGCTACAACAAGACCCGAGGCTCGTGTTCCTGCTAGGACTTATGCCATACGCGCACGCGAGAATGCTGCGTCACCAGATGTTATTACCGGTACTTTCACTCTTTTCGATACTAATGTGATTGCTTTGATTGACCCTGGTTCTACTCATTCTTATATATGTGAAACCTTAGCATCCAGTAAGACTTTGCCTATTGAGTCTCTCGAGTTTGTAATTCGGTGTCAAACCCTTGGGTCATTACGTGCTTGTCAACAAAGTGTGCAAGAAAAGTCCCCTAGTATTCCGAGGTTCTTGTTTTCCGGCGGACTTGATGCTTTTGTCGTTCGATGAATTCTACATTATTCTGGGCTTGGATTGGTTGACCATGCACGATGCGGTTGTAAATTGCAAAAGCAAGACTATCGAGTTGAGGTACGCGAATAACGAGATAATTCGGGTTGAGTCCACGGACTTAAAGGGGTTGCCACCGTAATATCGCAATGTTGGCCCGAAATATGTAAGAAAAGGGTGCGGCGCGTACCTTGCGTATGTGCTCGATGACAAGGAGTCGAAAAGAAACCCGAATCTGTGCGATGGTTTGTGAATACCGGACGTTTTCCACGAAGAATTGCGGGTTTACCACTGTCGGGAAATAGAGTTTGGCATCGAATTGGTACCGGTACCACTCAATTTCGATAGCTCCGTATCGTATGGCAATCGACGGAATTAAAGGAGTTGAAAGCTCGATTGCAAGAATTGGTGGATAGAGGTTTCGCTCGAAGTTTTTCGCCTTGGGGTGCGCCAGGTGTTATTTGTGAAAAGAAGGATGGGACCATGAGGTTGTGCATCGACTATCGTCGACTTAATAAAGCGACGATAAAGAACAAATATCCGTTACAGCGTATTGATGACTTGTTCGATCAACTGAAGGAGCCTCGGTGTTCTCGAAAATAGATTTGAGATCGGGCTATTATCGATTCTTGAATTCGAGATTCGAGACGTACCCAAGACTGCCTTCAGAACGAGATATGGTCACTATGAGTTCCTAGTGATGCCGTTTGGACTTACTAATGCCCCTGCGGTATTTATTGATTTAATGAATCGGATCTTCAGACCATATTTGGATCGGTTCGTAGTCGTGTTCATTGATGACATCTTGGTCTATTCAAGAAATGAGACCGAACATGCTAAACACCTGAGGTTAGTGCTGCAAATTCTACGGGATAAGCAATTATATGCTAAGTTCAGCAAGTGTGAGTTATGGTTAAGAGAGGTTAGCTTCTTGGGGCATGTGATATCTCAGATCGGGCATTCGAGTCGACCAAACAAAATTTCAGCCATACTTAACTGGAAGCCTCAGAAATATTACCGAGGTTCGAGCTTTTTGGGGCTGGCCGGTTATTCTTGACGGTTTGTAAAGGTTTCTCAACGATAGCCACGCCAATGACGGCTACTCCAAAAGGACGTAAGGTTCGAATGGTCGAGAAATGTCGAAAAGTTTCGATCAATGAAAACTTATTTGACTAAAGCCCCAATTCTAGTGCAACCCGAATCTGGCAAAGAGTTTGTCATCTACAGTGATGCCTCCCTACTTGGTTTAGGTTGTGTATTGATGCAAGAAGGTCGAGTTGTGGCCTATGCGTCGAGGCAATTAAAGCCACATGAGAAAAATTATCCGACCCATGATCTCGAATTGGCTGCCATCGTATTCGCCTTAAAGATTTGGCGACATTACTTATTTGGTGAGAAGTGCCATATGTATTCGGATCACAAAAGTCTCAAATATTTGATGTCTCAAAGAGACTTAAATCTGCGACAAAGACGATGGCTCGAGCTGTTAAAGGATTATGAGCTGGTCATTGACTATCACCCGGGAAAGGCGAATGTGGTTGCGGATGCCTTGAGTCGTAAATCATTATTCGCTTTACGAGCAATGAATGTGCACTTGTCCGTTCGATCCGACAACGTGTTAGTAGCTGAATTGAAAGCCAAACCATTATTGATACATCAAATTTGTGAAGCTTAGAAGGTCGATGATGAGTTGGCTGCAAAACGGGCCGAGTGTGCCCGGAAGGAAGGGATGATTGGAGCATTCGGCTAGGGTATAAAGGAAGGGATTTTGATTGTTTCATCTATGTATTGATGATGAATGTGTTATGGAAAGAAATCGGTCTTCCTAAGAATATGATTTGTGAATGTTTATATTAGTAATAGCCGAAATTAAAGAGGTTTGATGTCTTGAACAAATGTTGATTATATGATTCGAAAATGAGATATGTTAATGATGAAGTATAATCGGCCATGGAGGTAGCTCATTTTGGAAGTGTGATTTGTGGTATATTTTTCTTTGTGGTCGATTATAAAAATTTGGCTTAAGTGAGGTAATTGGTAAAAGATGTGTTTATGATGTAATACATATGTTCTCATAAGCTAAGTTATGTATATGTGATATCTTGCATATTGGTTGTTATGGTAAGGTTTGAGATATTGACGTATGAATATGTTTTGTTTGTGGTTCGGCAACTAATGGTTAAGTTGTTAAGTTACATGCTTGAGTAGTAAATATGTTAAGAATGGTTCTAAAATGTATATGGATGCCGTGTGATTGTGTTTGATTGGGAAGTAAATTGTTTGATTTAGCTGAAGAGCCTAGAGGATCAAAGTCGGATAAGGGAAAAGAGGAAGTAAACGAATAGCCGTGGATATCTAGTCGTCGACCACTTTCGAGGTAAGTTTTAAGTGATTAAACGTTGAGTAAATTCAATCATAATAGGACATAATGAGTTGATTTAATAAGATATGATGTGGCCATGATATGTCTTAAACCCAAATGGTAAGTTCATAAGTGTTTGGACTTGGAAATTTAAGAGCAAATTGTAATAATTTGCTTGGATAGTAGCAGTAATGTGATTTTAGAAAATCACTATAAATTGTTGGTGTGGAATTATAGGCTGAATAAAATATGTAATCAAAGCTTAGTTGGTCTAGTTTCTTATAAAAGAGACCGTGGAAGCAAAGAAATTTCCTATAAAGAGATATTTAAAGTTGTACGGGACAGTGTCGGAATGACTCTGAAATCCCCTGTTCTGTTTTTGGAAAATCATTATAATTTGTACAAACATGGTTATAAGATAAGATTTATATGCTTAGACTCCTTAATGAGTCTAGTTTCAAATGGAATCAAATAGAACACATTATGAATTCTGTACAATGAAAAATTTGATTCGTAGCAAAGAGTGGTCAGATTAGTCAAACAGTGAAACAGGGGAAACTTTAAGAAAAATCTGGTATTGATTGGCCAAACCAAAAATTCTGAAAATTTCATGTATGGAAGATATATGAGTCTAGATTCTGAGAAAATTAACGGCAAGTGATTTGGAGTCTTGTGGCTCCAGGTATAAATAATTTAGTGACCATTGCTCAGGAAAACAGCTCGTAGCGAATATGTGATTTTGTTGTAAACATGGATAAAAACTTGTTTTAGTTGGTCATAAGCTATTGATTGATCCCATACTTGAATTCTAAATTGTGATATTGTAAAATGATACATGAGTGTTAGATGGATCTTTGATATCAAAATTTGTGAAATTGTAAGTTTATGAGTATTCGAATATGAAATGATAGTATGGCGTGAAATTGAATTATTCGTTGGAAAATGATTGATGTAGATTCGGCCAAGACCAAGTCTGTACATAATAATATATGTGATAAGGCCTAATGGCCGACGTGATGAATGTGAAAATGTATACATATGTGATAAGGCCTAATGGCCGACGTGATGAATGTGAAAATGTATACATATGTGATAAACGTGATGAATGTGAAAATGTATACATATGTGATAAGGCCTAATGGCCGACGTCATGAATGTGAAAATGTATACATATGTGATAAGGCCTAATGGCCGACGTCATGAATGTGAAACTGTATAGATATGTGATAAGGCCTAATGGCCGACGTGATGAATGTGAAAATGTATACATATGTGATAAGGCCTAATGGCCGACGTGATGAATGTGAAAATGTATACATATGTGATAAGGCCTAATGGCCGACGTGATGAATGTGAAACTGTATATATATGTGATAAGGCCTAATGGCCGACGTGATGAATGTGAAAATGTATACATATGTGATAAGGCCTAATGGCCGACGTGATGAATGTGAAAATGTATACATATGTGATAAGGCCTAATGGCCGACGTGATGAATGTGAAACTGTATATATATGTGATAAGGCCTAATGGCCGAATTAGGCCGACGTGATGAATGTGAAAATGTATACATATGTGATAAGGCCTAATGGCCGACGTGATGAATGTGAAAATGTATACATATGTGATAAGGCCTAATGGCCGACGTGATGAATGTGAAAATGTATACATATGTGATAAGGCCTAATGGCCGATGTGATGAATGTGAAACTGTATATATATGTGATAAGGCCTAATGGCCGACGTGATGAATGTGAAAGTGTATATATATATGTGGTAAAGCCGAATGGCTAATGTGAATGTTGTAACATGTGATTAAGTGTACATGAAACTTAGAAATATGTTCCGGGTGAGACCCGATGACTATGTGTGGAGATTATGTCCGGGTACGACCCGATGACTACGTGTGGAGATTATGTTCGGGTAAGACTTCGTAATAAGAATTGCTTATAAATATACGCAATGCGAAAGGTTAAACAGGTATGTACTCCAAGTTTATATATGATGCATACGAGAGCAATCTATGGGACTATTCCTATGATTATGTGACATCGGATTAGTGTGAGAGTTTATCTGCCTATTGTATATGATGAGATGTGCATATTCGGTAAAGGGATGGTATGCCCGACGGAAGAGTGAAATAAAAATACGAACAACTATGTTACAATTTGATTGTTATCTGTTGACACTGCTTAAAACTTACTAAGCATTGTAATGCTTACTCTGTTTACTCTGTTTCCTCGCCTATAGGTCTCATTGCGAAGCTACTGTGCTCGGGGATCATCAAGAACTAGTCACACTATCACTATCCACTGTTTGGTACTGCTATGTTTTGGAATATCTTATGGCATGTATAGAATAGACTAGTAGTGAGAGGATATTTTGGTTAATGTATAGGGCTACTCTTTCGTTTGTTGGTCATAGACCCCTTTGATTTTGTATAAATTTGGATAGCCATGCGAAAATGGCTTGTATACACTTTGGCATGGTATCATAATCATTTTGTATGTTGTTCATTAAGAGATGTGGAAATGTTTGGAATCGATTAGCCCTTGGAATGGTTAATCGTGATCATCTTTTGTGCCATGTATGCTAAAAGGGCTAGTTGAATCAAGGAAATTATGAAGTAGGTAAAATCTACCTTAAGGACAGAGGTTGACAGCTGCAGTGATGTGGATGTGAAAAATCACTAAAAATAGTAGGAATGGAATTAAATAGTGAATAAATTATGTAAATGAACCTTCATGAATCTACTTTCATATGGAAGAAACTAAACGGTCATATGAGTTGTATGTTAAGAGATATTTAGGTTTTCATGAAACAGGACCAGAACGGTTTCTGGATACCCTGTTCTGACTTTGGAAATTCATTGTAGATTAACCAGAGATAATTAGGAGTCATACCATATATTTATAGATTCCTATTTGAGTCTAGATTCTATAGAAACAAACGGCATCAGTATTGAAGCCCTGTACAGGGAGATATCCAGGTCGTAATGCATGAAGGTCAGTGTAGTCGCACCCTGTAACAGTGGAGACTTTAACTAATAAACTATACTAATTGGCCCGACCAAAAATTCTAGAAAAAAATCTGTAGATGCATATATGAGTCTAGTTTCAGGGAAAAATTACGAAACTGGTTTTCGAGTTTTGGAACTCAAGATATGATTTTTAAAGTGACAGTGATGCAGTTAGCCAACTGCCTGGAAAATTTTTAAAATGGACTGCGAAAGTGAATGGTTTAAGCCGTTAACCCCTCGTGTCCGACTCCGGCAGCGGACTCGGGTACGGGGTGTTACATAAACACTGTTGCTATGTATTTTACTGACTTTACTTTTTATGGTAGCGACGTAGGTCCACTGATGTGATTCATGGTGGGACTGAGATTGGGACTTAGGAGGAGTTCTAAAAGGAGTTTAAAGCACAATTTTACCCCAAGTATGCTGAGAATGAAGCTCGAGTAAAGTTGCGGTGGCTTACGCAACGAGGCATGGTTAAGGAGTATGTGTAGGAGTTCAGTGAACTAATGCTCCAGATTTCTGATTTGAGCGAGAAGGAAGCAATTTTCTCCTTTATGGATGGGTTGAAACCATAGGCGAAGCAAGAATCGTAGCGTCGAGGAGTTCAAGAACTGACCAATGCTGTAACAGCCTGATTTAGGGCCTAGTTGGAACAGTGGTCTCGGGACCACAAATTCGAAGCTAGAAAAAAATTATTTTATTATTTTTATGAGGTTATAGTATGATTTTATTAGTACATGAAAAATTTGGTGAGCTAATTTTAAGGTTTTCTAGCCCAATTTCGAAAAGAGGACTAAATCACATAAAAGGCAAAAGTTGTATTTTAGTACCTAAATGAGTTAAATAGCTAAAGAACTTAAATTAAGGGCTTTTAAAAGGCAATTTCACCCTTTTTATTAGTGTTGGCCGGCCATGTGAATGATTTTAAACAAATGGTCAAAGTATTAGGTGGATGATGTCATGATTTGGTGATAAAATAATGCCTAAAAGCGTAGCTATCATTTCTTTCTTCTCCATCTCTTTTCTCCACCGAAAATATCAGCAAAAATGGAGTTTTGAAGGCTGAAAACTTTCAGCAACTAAAATCCCTCACAAGTAAGTGATCCCCATACCTTTTGTTGATGATTTTTGCATTTTTGAGACCCTTGAAGCATGAGTTTTTAAATGATGGTGATATCTTGCAAAATGGTCAAGAGTTTAGAGTGTTGCCATGAAAGGATTTGTGATGTTTATTGAGTTTTTATGGAGGAATATGAGTCCTAGTTGTGTTATAAATAACTTTTGTAAAAGGTGTTAGCATGAAAACACCTAAAGGGACTATTTTGCATAATTTGTAAAATAGTTAGTAAGCATGTGAAATAGCGAGAATTTGAAGTTGATATAAGAGTAAAAATAGTACAGTTAGGCCTAAGATACAAAGAAATTCTATGAAAATCGATTTTCGAGCATAGGGACAAAATGGTAATTTTGTCAAAGTTTAAGGGCAAAATGGTCATTTTACCAAAAATGTGAATTTATAATTGCCTAATTGTAATTAGTAACTAAATGATGTGCATATTGCTATTATAGATCAAGATTTACCAAATCCGAACCTAGATCGGGGGAAGGCCCAGCAAATTGACTAAACTGAATAGTCAAGTACTTTTTGTAAACCAAGGTATGTTGTATGTAAATGATACAACTACACTGTTAATATTTGTATTCATATCGCCATTGAATTGATATTGTATGAATTGTTAAGTTATGAATTGAGAATGCCTAGTAATATTTGAGATAATAGAAATATCCCGTTGAAACATTAGAATACGAACTAGATATTCATGCCAAGGCATTGGGTGATTTGTGCGTCAGTGTAAGACATGTATGGGACATGCTTCGGCCACATTATGAGAGCCAGTGTAAGACCATGTCTAGGACATGGCATCGGCATCCAGACGAAGGCTAGTGTAAGACCATGTCTGGGACATGGCATCGGCATCCAGACGAGGGCTAGTGTAAGACATGTGTGGGATATGAATCAGCCATACTAAGATAGCCAGTGTAAGACCATGTCTGGGACATGGCATCGGCACAGAGATGAGTGCCAGTGTAAGACATTTCTGGGACATGCATCGGCCTCGACAGAGATAGCCAGTGTAAGACGTGTTTGGGACACGCATCGACTAAGAGTTGTGCTAGTGTAAGACATGTCTGGGACATGCATCAGCACGCATATATGAGAGCCAGAGTAAGACCATGTCTGGAACATGGCATCAGCAATATATCCCATGTTGAAGGTTCATAGAATATCTAGTAGTATTCCAAACGTTTCAATGATGAGAGTTATAGATCAATTTGATAAAGAAAGAATAATCATGTTGTGAGTGGTACAGGTACCTATATGGTAAGCATGAGTAACGAGCTTAAATTAGAGAATGTGATTCGAGTCGATGATAATGAGTAAGTTAAATTATGTTTACCTTTGAGCTATAAGTATGATGACTAATGGTGAGATTGTTGTTGTATATTTATTTATATGTAACTTACTAGGCTTTATGCTTACCCTCTTTCCTTTCCCTCTTCTTTCAGTGTTATCAAGCTAGCTTAAGGATCCCTTAAAGTCAGAGATATCGATCACACTATCAGCCACAATACTTGGTATAGTTTGATTTATATTTTTGAAAGTGGCATGTATAGGGATAGATTAGGATGTTGTATTAAGAGAATGATTCATGTATTTTGGCTTAAGTCAAAGGCCCTTCATTTTGTAATCAAGCTTGGAATAATGGCTATTATTCATTTTGATGAATGCATATAATGTTCTTTCTATGGATGAATTAGTGCCCATTGCGATGAGATTTATATATTGAAATAATCTTGTGTAGGTTGTGTAAAATGGGTGACAAAAGGGCTTGGGAAATAGCCTAGTTTGTCCACACGGGCGTGTGTCTAGGCCATGCGTGACACACAGTTCACACCCATGGGCGTGTGTTATGGCCGTGCGTCCCCTGCACTTAAGTTTTTTAAAGTCATTTTAGCACACGGGTAGGCTACACGAGCGTGTGTCCATGCCGTTTCATAAAGTCAGTATGCATGCTAGTAGTACACGGGTAAGAGACACAGCCATGTGTCTCGGCCATGTGCATGACACGGTTATAGGGCACGGGTGTGTGCTTGGGCCGTGTGGTTTTGGCAAAATACCTAGGTTTTCAGACACGGGTTCGGGACACGGTGTGTCCCTAGCACACGGTCGTGTGCTTTATACTCACACGAGCGTGTGGAGCTTTGTTGCATGAAATTTTTTAAAGTTTTTCATGAGTTCTCAATTAGGTTCTGAACCACCCCGGATGAACGTTTTGGGCTTGTAAGCCCATGTTAGGGGCAGGTTGTTAGTGAAAAGAAAAGTTTTAAATTATTTGAGATTTCACGGCCCAGTTTTGTTTGGTTAGTTAAGTCAGGTAGCACTACGAACCCCATCCTAGCGTCAGATACAGGCGAGGGGTCTTACAAATGCCATGATGGTGGCGGAATCCCTAGTGGAACTTGTTCCGAGAAGAGACAGGTTTGAATCTTCCAAGCCCAAATGGAGGGGCAATGGTGGGTACCATGAGGAAGATGAAGAGGGACATAGCTATTATGGCAGCGGTAATAGCAACGATGGTGGTAATGGGAAACCACGAAATGGGAAGTGGAGACCCAATAGCTAAAAGATAAGAGGGGAAAGTTGAGATGCTACTTTTGTAAGGGACCGCACATGAAGAGGGACTGCCCAAAGGTATCTTCGTTTTCGACTATCAAGAGGAATGATAAGCTAGAAGAGGCAAAGCCTATTGAGAAAAAGACATCGACGGTCAATTCGATGATTCTTTTTTCTAAGAAAAGGAATGGTGGGGAAGGGTTAATGTTCATAAACATCAACATTGTAGGTCAAAATGGGAGTGCTCTTGTCGATATGAGAGCATCGGACTTATTCATATTGGAGAAGACTGCAAAGAAACTTGGTCTCTCGATTAAGAAATCGAATAGGAAGATCAAGATGGTAAATTCTGGAGAGGCCCTAACTGTGGGAGTAGTTCGTGATGTGGAACTACAAATCGGTGAATAGAAGGGCAATGAAGAATTCGAGGTAATCCAATTAGATGATTACAATTATTTGCTTGGCTTAAACATTCTTGATAGGATTCAGACAGTTCTGTATCCAAGGGCCAATCAAATCCATATTGTTACAGGTTTGTTATCGAAGATTGTTGTGCTAGTGTTTCGGGATATGAAGGTTGGGAACAAGGTGTTGTCGTCAATCCAACTAGTCGAGGATGTTTCGTATGGGAGGAACATTGACTCAATAGAACGAGATGCTACAATAGCCCTTTCGGAAGTGTTAGTGGCGCCAAAGATCGATATGAAGCCTATAGATTCGATTGTGGAGCCGACACCTTTGGGAAAAGTGGGTTGTGCATCGGGCTTCATGGAAAAAGGAGAGATGCAGAAACAGTCAAGATGAGTAAATGCTGTGAGAAAGGTACATTGCGAACACTTTGTTAGTTTTTTGAATTTTGACTTGTTGGCTTGGCAAGGTCGTAAAGGCCTTTTCAAAGTTCATAAGCAAAGAGACTGAGGGACTACGAACAATACGAAGCCAAGGTGTGAGAATCAAGGCTATTCAAAAGGGAACAAGTCAAAATTTGGGCAAGTTAGAGCGGAGACTTCTTGCTAACGAGATGTACCAATGAGTGGAACGATTCAAGTTAAGAAGTGAAGGAAGCAAAGGCAAAGGTTCCAAAGGAAGTAAGAAGCCAAGGCAACAAGAGGGATCCGAGGTGAATCAAGTCAGTGCCATTCGGAAGTCGCAACAGGGACGTTATGAGAATGAGTGAGGGAGCATGTCACGGGCCAAAGTGCAAAGCCGATGACCATGGCACAAGATGCACCCCATGGAGGCCTGTCGATAAGATGAGAATCATTTAGCCTAAGAGAACTGGCTTGATTCAAGGAACTGTTGGAGAAGCCTATCAAATTGAAGTCTGTTTGGCCCAACAATGAAGATATGAAAACCTAGGCAATTATGGTAACTAATCTTAGAAGATAGAGGGAATCATATATTGTAAAGATTAGATAGGATTTGATATGGCATATCTTGTAAATCCCTTAAAACATGTGATATGGTTAATCTTGTCCGTCGATGTAACTTAATCTTGTCTGTCGATTTTGGGGGAGACGATCTTTTCTGCAGCTTTCTGTTGCTCTTTGTTGCTTCTTTTGGCATAAGTTTGCTTCAGCTCTTCTTTTGGTGCCTTGGAGGAGTTCTTAAGGAATCCTTACTTGAGTAAAAGCTGACTTAGGCGAGTTTGGATGAACGAATTGCCTAAGGCCGTACGGATCGCGAGACGAAAGATTTACCCCCGTGACACTAGAAGTAACTTACAAGTGTTATAGAACACCTCTAAAAACTTGACCAAAATTCGTGCATTATTCCTATCATCAGTTGTAGGAGTCCCATCATCAAGATCTTCTAGAAATTCAGGATCATCCTTTTGCAGCATATCAAACGCCCTTTGAAAGTTCAGTGCAGACTTAGCATAAAGTATGTTAAAGCCATCTTGTTTAAATATCTAAACAAATAGAACTCTTGGAAGTACTTCACTCCTTCATAATACTGTTGGAAAATATGGATATCACATATATAATAAGGGTACTTACATGTTATTATTTACTATCGTGATAGGTTAGCCCAAATTAAAAGTGATCTAATTTGGATAGAATTTTATTAGGCTTTAATTATTAAATAAAGTATGGGTCAAATATGTGTAGATACTCGGTAATTGAGTTCTAATCAAATTCTAATTAATGATGGGCTAATTAGAAATGATTAGAACTAATATGTCAAGGTTATAAACATTAGGGTTATGGTCCCCAAATTATAAACAAGATATCTTTTCTAATATCCCATCATTAAGAAAGAGAGAGTAGATATTCTCTGAATTTCTTGTGTGCTAATTTGGAAGATCAAATCCCCAAGATCTGGTAAATCTTCAAGGAATTCATAGATTCAGGTACGCTTCCGCATCTAGTTTTGTTCTTGATTTATTCTTGATGATTTGACATGATAGATCCTAGTTTATTAAGTTTTATTTCAGATTTATTTTACAAATTCTAACAAGTGGCATCTGAACCTCATCATATCGAATCATTGAGAATTGTTCTTTTGAATAATTGATTCATGAAATTTCATGGGTTTATATATTGATCTTTGAAGGTTTATATTGAAGTTTTTTTTTAAGATATTGATTATCTTGAATTCATCTTAAAATTTTAGGATTTTGTTTTAATTTTTTAATTTGAGTGATTTTCGAATTGGTAAATTCAATTACAAAAGTTTTTGCGTTTTAATCTTTTTCTAGCGATTCAATTGTTTTATTTATTCATGATTTGTGCTACTGTATTTGCAAAATCATGTTTCTGTCACTTTGTGCCTTTTCTTTGAAAGCCTTATATATATTTTTATTTTTAATGGTATAAGGAATTTATTTTGATGTTAAAAAAGGTTAACATATCATGCAAGGCTTAATTCTTTAATATATATTTTATTATGTATATAAATAAATAATATATGCATGCTTTGATTGGTTTAATGCATATTGTAGTTTCGTATGTATAAATATATAATATATACATGCTTTGATTAGTTTAATGCATGTTAGTTTTGGAAAATTATATAAATATATATGGTTATCTTTTAATTTGATTCAAAGATGAAATTAAGGTAAATATTTTGAAACAAATAAATTTAGATTTTGGCTTTTAATTAAGGATGTTTAATATTTTAAATAAATTAGTTGAAACAAAATGCTGCTAAAGTGACGTCTTTGGTGTAGCTTAGTAAGATGATTATATATTTTTGTGATTCATGCGTTTATTAATTGACCCAAAGGTAAGTTAATATTTGGCAGAATTTCAACGACATCTGTGGTGATAAATGTGTGACAATTATAAGGTATTTTATGTGAGTAATAAGTTAGTCCAAAGATTAATTCATTGTTTGACATAATTTATTGTCAATGTTTGATTGTTACAACAAGAGTATCGCTTACTGTTAATATTACTGTCCAAAGACTTGATATTAATGTTGTGTTTGGTATCTTGAGATGGGATTAGCCATTATCTTGAATTTATTGTTTACTTATGAATATTGATTAAGCTTATTTTTGTTCTATATTTAGCTAATTCATCTTCTGTTGCCACAATATCTGCTAATATAAATTCTATACCCATGCTTAATGGGACTAATTTTAAGGAATGGAAACGACACTTATAATGCTCGGCTACATAGACATAGACCTTGCACTAAGGGAAGAACAACCTGCACCTCTCACTGTGGAAAGCACCCCTAATGTTAAGAGGGATTTTGAGAGGTAGGATTGTTCAAATCGCACGAGTCTAATATCATGAAATACAACATTCCAGAAGCCTTTAGGGGCATCAAATCTGAAGAGGTTACTTAGACCAAGGGTTTCCTTGATGAAATTGAAAAACGTTTTGCTAAAAACGATAAGGTTGAGATGACATCACTTTTGACTTCTTTGATGTCTATGAAGTACAAAGGTCAAAGAAACGTAAGGGAGCACATTATGGAGATGTTCCATACTACTTCAAGATTTAAGGCATTGAGATTTCTGATGAATTGCTTGTTCTTATGGTTTTGGAATCTCTTCCTGCATAGTTTAATCAATTTAAAATTAGTTATAACTGTTAAAAGGAGAAATAGACCCTAAATGAGCTCCTTTCTCATTGTGTGTAAGAGGAAAAAAGGTTGAAGCGTGATAAGTCTGAAAGTGCTCATTTGGCCAATGCACCTAAAGACAACGGCAAGAAAAGAAAATATCAGAATGAAGTTTCTAAGGGTCCAGCTCAAAAGAAACAACAACAAGCTATAAAGAGTTGTTTCTTTTGTAACAAGTCTGGACATGTAAAGAAAGATTGTACCAAATATCATGCTTGGCGTGCAAAGAAAGGTATAATTCTTACTTTGGCCTGTTTTGAGATTAATTTAGCTTCAGTACCTAGAAACACTTGGTGGATAGATTCTGGTGCTACTACTCACATAAGTGTTTCTAGGCAGGGTTGCCTGAGTTATTGAAAGCCAAGTGATGGTGAAAAACAAATCTTTGTGGGTTATGGAAAATCAGTAGAAGTGGAAGCGATTGGGCATTTTAGGTTGTTATTAGGAACTGTTTTTTATTTGGATTTAAAAGACACTTTTATTGTACCGTCATTTAGACATAATTTAGCTTCTATTTCTTCATTGGACAAATTTGGATATTATTGTTCATTCCAAAACAATCAATTTAATTTGTCTTTAAATTCAAATGTTATTGGAACTGTTTATTTAAATACTTATGACAACCTTTATTGCTAGAAACAGTTGCATACTATAATGAAACCTTGCACGTGGAATCACGTGGTATTAAACACAAATTAAATAAGGAAAATTCAGTATCATTATGGCATAAACGCTTAGGTCATATCTCAAAAGTTAAAGTTGAACGCCTTGTGCCTGATGGTATTTTAGAGTCCCTTGACTTCACAGACTTTGATGTCTGTGTCAATTGCATTAAGGGAAAACAGACCAAAACCAAGGGATTGGGTGCCAACAGATCTTCAGATGTCTTAGAATTAATTCATATAGATATTTGTGGGTCATTCCCTACGACATCCTGGAATGGTCAACAATATTTCATAACATTCATAGATAATTACTCACATTATGGGTACCTATATCTCATTTATGAGAAATCCCAGTCTTTGGACATGTTCAGAGCTTATAAAGCTGAAGTTGAGAAACAACTCAACAAAAGGATTAAAAAGTCAGATCCGATTGTGGTGGTAAGTATTACGGTAGATATGATGGCTTAGGTGAACAATGTCCAGGAGCATTTGTGAAATTCATAGAGCAATGCAGTATTGTCCCATAGTACACCATGCCAGGATCACCTAGTGTGAATGGTGTAGCTAAAAGGCGAAACAAAACTGTTAAGAATATGGCAAATAGCATGATTGCTAATTCTACCTTACCTAAGTTCCTCTGGGGAGGAGCATTAAAGACAGTAGCTTAAATTCTGAATAGAGTACCCAATAAAGCATGTGTAAAAACACCTTATTAACTTTGGATAGGTCAAAAGCTTATTTCACATTTAGGGATGTCCAGCTGAGGCAAGGCCTTATAGGCCACATGAAAAGAATTTGGACTCCAAAACAGTAAGCAACTACTTTATTAGCTATTCTGAGCGATCTAGAGACTATAAATTTTATGATCCCATAATAAGGAATATTTTTTAGACGGAAACTGTAACATTTTTTAAGGATGTTGAGTTTAGAGGGAGAAATAAGGTTAGAGACATTGCTTTTGAGGAGGAATTGGATTCTAACTCAGTTCCTACTATCACTTTTGACGATGTTCAGGTTCTTATACCTATCATTGATCAAGAAGTGAATCCATAACCTTCACAAGACAATGTTGAACAACTCCCCATTCAAAATGAGGTAATTGTTCCAGAAGAACAAACTCCAGAACCTCAAGAACAAGTGCCATTAAGAAGGTCCACAAAAGAAAGGAGAAATGCTATTCTAGATGATTATATTGTATTTCTCCAAGAACATAAGGATGATAATGGAATGATGGAAGATGATCCAATCAACTATCATAAAGCCATAAAAAGTTATAATTCTTAAAAGTTGATTGATGCCATTAAAGATGAGTATAAATCTATGCAAGACAATAAAGTTTGGGAACTTGTCCCATTACCTGAAGGTGCAAAACCAATTGGTTGTAAATGGATATTTAAAACCAAGAGGGATGCAAATGGAAATGTGGAGAGGTTTAAGGTGCGTCTTGTAACTAAAGGGTATACTCAGAAAAAAGGTATTGATTTTACATAGACTTTCTCTCCAGTTTCATCGAAAGACTCCTTCAAGATAACCATGATGCTTGTTGCTCATTTTGATTTAGAGTTACATTAGATAGATGTTAAGACTGCGTTTCTTAATGGAAAAATTGAAGAAACAATTCATATGGTGCAACCAAAAAATTTTGAGTCGGAAGACTTAAAGAATATGGTTTTTAAATTGACAAAATCCATCTATGGACCCAAACAAGCTTCCCGTCAATGGTACCACAAGTTTCATCAAATAATTGTTTCGTTCGATTTTGAGATGAATATTGTTGATGTATCACAAATTCAATAGGAGTAAGTACATATTTCTGGTTCCATATGTTAATGACATTTTACTTGCGCTAATGATATAGGCTTATTGCATGAAACCAAGAGGTTTTTATCTAAGCATTTTGAGATGAAAGATCTTGAGGACACCTATTTTATTTTAGAAATTCAGATACATCAAGATCGATCTCAAGGTATTCTTGGATTATCACAAAATAGCTATATCAATAATGTACTTAAAAGGTTTGACATGCAGAGTTGTAGACCAGGTGACACCCCTATCGCTAAAGGAGACAAATTTAGTCTTAATGCCCTAAAAGTAACCTTGAAATTCAAGAAATGCAAAAGATTCCCTCTGTATCAGCTGTTGGGAGTTTAATGTATGCTCAAATATGTACACATCCAGACATTGCGTACATTGTTGGGATGTTAGGAAGATATTTAAGCAACCCTAGTATAGGCAATTAGATATCAGCCAAAGAGGTTATGAGATATCTTTAGAGAATAAAAGATTATATGCTTACTTATAAGAGATTAGATATTTTGGAGGTTGTAGGGTATTTTGATTCTGATTTCACTTGGTGCCAAGATAGTAGGAAATCTAAATCAGGCTATATTTACCTGTGAGCTGGAGGAGCTATATCTTGGAAAAGTGTCAAATAGACACTTGTAGCTTTGTCCACTATGGCAGTAGAGTTTGTAGCATACTATGAGGCATCAAACCATGGAATATGGTTGTGAAACTTTGTCACAAGGCTGTGCATTATAGAGAATGTAGAAAGACCACTCAAATTATTTTGTGACAATAAGTCAGCAATTCTGTATTCCAATAACAACAAGAGTTCATCTAACTCAAATCATATTGACATAAAATTCTTAGTTGTAAAAGAAAGAGTTCAAAATGATCCAA